>NW_024718273.1:20081874-20143245 GCF_018991925.1 Homarus americanus | reverse complement strand
CGTGACCCAGGGTGGCAGTGTCGTGACCCAGGGTGGCAGTGTCGTGACCCAGGGTGGCAGTGTCGTGACCAGGGTGGCAGTGTTGTGGGTGTCACGTGGTTGGTACTCCAGTGTTGGCATACCGGAGGAGGAGTGAATGGAGAGTAAAGGAGTGGAGGAGTGAATGGAGAGAGATAGAGAAGGGAGATTGAAAGGGAGGGTCTGAGGGAGTATTATTCTCTCTGTTGTATGGCTTACGTGGCACTATTGCGGGTGTGTCACACTGCCGAGGGGGTAAAAGACGTTAATGCTGTATAGAGAGAGAGTGTTGGCACTGTCTGAAAACCAAAAGGGAGAAAGGGGGGTAGGGTTTACAGGCACTGTTTTGAGTGTCATAATGTTGGCACTCTGTAGAGACACGGGGAGCTGGGGCGTGTGTGGTGTCATTCTCTGTAGGGCACAGGTGAGGGGGGTGCATTGTTATGGGCGTCACGTGTTGGCACTCAGGGTGTGTTGGGCACGTGGGTGGGCAGAATGGGCATAGGGAGGAAGAGGGAAGGGTGGAGAGCACAGGTGTAGAAGGAGAGATAAAGATAAGGAAGGACGATGAGAATAAGAAGAATAACAATCAGAAACATAAACAAACTAAGAATGTGAGAAACAGGTGAACAGATTTTAGTTTAACAAATTTATTGACAAAGCTTGTAGTACAGTTTGTCTATTCTGAGTAATTCAGTCAGGTCTTGACACTGAGGGTGGTATCACTTCACTGTCACGCAGGACAGAGGTTCACACACAAAGAAATACATCATATTTATTAACAACTATAAATGTATATAGGTCAGGTTCATATAGGATAATGTCACTGTTCACTGCCATGCAGGACAGAGGTTCGTACACAAAGAGTTGCATCATATACATTGACAGTACATATTCATATATGTAAACACACACACACACACACATACATACATATACGTATATACATACACATATATGTACACGTACATATACATGTGCACACACGACACATACTTACATATACGTCGGTCAGATTCATGTGGGTAATGTCACTTTCCACTGCCATACAGGACAGAGGTTCTACACAAAGAAGGAAATACATCACATTCACCAGCAGCATATATGAGTCAGTGGATCACATACATTGAGTCATATTCTAATTGAAGACTAGTCAGTGTGGGCTAGCAAATTTGGGATAAACAGAAGAATGCCTCAAGCACACCTGATTCAATGAAGTAATTACATAGTTCAAGATACAGTAAGTCAGGTGGCCTGAAGTCTTTGACAGTGTTACATTCAATAATATAGTGTTCAAGGTATGCTTTAAAGGTTTATCACAAAGTTTACATGCTGAGTGTTCCGGTATGGGTACAGCGTTACTAATTTGCCAGATGTGTCTGTATCCCAGCCTAATTCTGCCACGACTACATCACATTGTCTGGTTCTGTCCTTATGCTGGCCATACCGGTAACAGAGAAGAGTATTACCATCACCCTGACACACACACACACACACACACACACACACACACAAACACACACACACACACACACACACACACACACACACACACACACACACACACACACACACACGAGAAAAAGGATTACTAGAAAATTAATCCCTGCCCAAATTAATCAGCCCTTCCCCTACATTAATCCCCTAGATTCATCCCCTACCAACATAAATCCCCAGATTAATCCTCACATTAATCCCCTAGATTAATCCCCCCCATTAATCCCCCTAGATTAACCCCTCACATTAATCCCCTGCTTAATCCCCTCACATTAATCCCCTGATTATTTATCTGTTCATTAACTACTCTAACTTTACTAGGAGGAGGTGGGTGGGGTTAGTTAGGTAGAGTTAGGGCTTGGTAGGTTAGGTTTGATTAAGTTAGATTAGGTTAAATTGGCCCAGCTAGGTTTAGGTTAGTTAGTTAGGTTAGGTTTGATTAAGTTAGATTAGGTTAAATTCGGTCAGCAAAATTTAGGATAGGTTAGGTTGGGTTAGGTTTGGTTAGGTTTGATTAAGTTAGATTAGGGTTAAATTAGGTCAGCAAAGGTTAGGTTTAGGTTAGGTTAGGTTAGGTTAGGTTTGGTTAGGTTTGATAAGTTAGATTAGGTTAAATTAGGTCAGCAAAGGTTAGGTAGGTTTGGTTAGGTTAGGTTAATTTAGGTCAGCATTAGCATGGTTTATAAGGTAAAATAAACCCGGGTGAGATAAGAAGAATAATGGGGAGATAAGAGACGATAAGGGTTTAAGAACAGGTGAATGGGAGGAAGTGTTTGAGGCGGAAACCAGCGTCGAAACAGGTAAAAATGGCGGTAGTGATGAGGTGTGGGCGTGGCTGATGGGCGTGATGGGCGTGGCTGATGTGGTTGGTGGGGGAGGAGGGGGAGAAGGAACCTAAGGGTGTGTATATGTAGGTAGAATGGAGGAAAAGAAGGAAACAAGTGATAAACAGGTAGAGAGAGAGAGAGAGAGAGAGAGAGAGAGAGAGAGAGAGAGAGAGAGAGAGAGAGAGAGAGAGAGAGGTAAAACAAGTATATTAAATAGGGCAAAATGTGACGTTCTTCCCAAGGCTCACAAGAACTATGGGTATATTTTTGGGTGGTGATGTGACGGTAGATATGAGGGGTGTGGGGTGGGAGGGTGGGGGTGGGGTGGGTGGAGGGAGGGTGGGGAGCGGTGGGGAGTAGGGGTGTGGGTGGAGGTGTGGGTGGGAGTGGTGGGGTGTGGGTGGAGTGAGAGAGAGAGAGAGAGAGAGAGAGAGAGAGAGAGAGACAGAGAGGATGGATAAATGTATTGGAGGGTTAAGGGTGTGGTGGGTGGGTAAGGGGCGGGGGAGGAGGATGAGGAGAGAGGCCCCTCTCCCTCCCCCTCCCCCTCCCCTCCTCCTCCATCCCTCCACCCCTTCATGGTTGAAATTATACTTTTGAGGGAATGGGTGGTGAAGGGAAGAGGAGAGGGGGCTGAGAGGGAAGAAGAGAGGGAGAGAGGTGAGGAGGGGGGAGAGGAGAGGAGAGGGGAGAGGGAAGAAGAGAGGAGAGAGAGAAGAGATTGATTAAAATTATGTCCTCGTCAGTTCGTATCTTGTCTACAACTTTATTAAAATTTCCTTCACCTGCAATTCCTGACTTATTTATTTTCGTGTGTGTGTGTGTGTGTATGTGTGTGTGTGTGTGTGTGTGTGTGTGTGTGTGTGTGTGTGTGCGTTTTATCACATTTATACGACCACAACCCAACGCAACACAACGCAACACAACGCAACACAACACAACGCAACCCAACCAACACACATTAGGGCACCTCTCTACACGATCGGTGCCAACTTGACTGGCATAAGCGGAGGGTATGTGGGGGGGAAGTCCGGGCAGAAGGAGGGAGGGGGTGGGGAGGGTATAGGGGTGATGGGAGGGAGGGGGGTAGAGGGAGGGAGGGGGTGGGTAGATGGAGGGAGGGGTGGGGTAGATGGAGGGGGGTGGGGTAGATGGAGGGGGGTGGGGTAGATGGGAAAATGCCAGGGAGGTTGTGGGGGGACTAGGGGGTAGAATGACACACACACACACACACACACACACACACACACACACACACACACACACACACACACACACACACACACACACACACCACACACACACACACACAAGGTGCCAGGGGCCCAAGTGGTGTCAGTAGTTAGTGGGCAGCGTGAGGAAGCAGTGCTAACGGGATAGTGGTGGTGGTGATGGTAACCTGTTCACCTGGTAGGGGGAGCTAATATGTTAACCTGTGTGTCCACTCACCTGAACGCGTCGATACCATAACGTGGGATGTTTTAAATGTGTTTACTTAAATATCTTGTGGATAGTGATGGCGGGTGATAGACGGAGGAGGAGGAGGGAGGAGGAGAGGAGGAGGAGGAGGAGAGGAAGGAGGAGGAGGAGGAGGAGGAGGAACATCTCACCCGTGTCCAAGAAAGAAGATTACTGATTTATACAACAATAACAACAACAACTTCGCCTCAACCAACTTACTGTAAATAACCGGATGTTATTAAAACAGCAACAACAACACTTCTCTCTCTCTCTTCCTGATTGACTCAAAATATTTGTGTTTATAAAATGTGGAGGAAAGTGGAACATAATGGAGTAGGAGTGGAAACCTTCCTCTCTTCTTCCACCCTCCTCCCTCTCTTCCACCACTCTCCTCCCTCTCTTCCACCACTCTCCTCCCTCTCTTCCACCACTCTCCTCCTCTTCTCCTCCTCCTCTCTTCTTCTTCCTTCTCCCCCTCCTCTTCTTCTTCCTCCTCCCACAATTTACTCATTAATAACACACACACACACACACACACACACACACACACACACACACACACACATAATCCCCCACCTGTTTTTTATATATATATAATTGTTTTTATTTTTATTTTTAAGTTGGATAATTTTAAGTTCGTGGATAATTCTGTAATGGATAACTTCATGCGGATAATCGTGATATTCTGTTGAGGGAATTTTTAATATTTTGTATAATTTATATATAATTTCGGTCTTTTTTTCCCGGATAATTCTGAATTAGATGAATATTTCTGATATATATTTCTGGATAATTTGAATGTCATGGATAATTCTGGTCTTGTTATACTATAATTCAGTTAACAGTGTGGGCGTTTCTGTGTCCAACTCAAGAGGATTATTAAAACTTTTCAATCGTGATTATTTACCTGTAATTTTAAATTTTTATACAGGTAAAAACTGTCTTCAAACCTGATTAAATTTGACTGTACTGAGAGCTTAACATGACGGGAGTTAGAGTTTAAACCCTCTACATCCAGGGGTTGGGGGCAGAGATAGCAACACTGTATATAAACAACAATAGTGGTAATCAGATGCCTGGAGTCTCGTCAACACCCGTACTGGAAGTGTTCACGCCTCTTGACTTACCTACTCCACTCCGCCTTCTTCTCACCTACTCCACTCCACGCCCTTCTTCTCTCACCCTCCACGCCCTTCTTCTCACCTACTCCACTCCACGCCCTTCTTCTCACCTACTCCACCCACGCCCTTCTTCTCACCTACTCCCTCCACGCCCTTCTTCTCACCCCTCCCACGCCCTTCTTCTCACCTACTCCCTCCACTCCCTTCTTCTCACCCTCCACGCCCTTCTTCTCACCCTCCACTCCCTTCTTCTACCCTCCCACGCCCTTCTTCTCACCTACTCCACTCCCTCCCTTCTTCTCACCCACTCCACGCCCTTCTTCTCACCCTCCACGCCCTTCTTCTCACCCACTCCCGCCTTCTTCTCACCCACCCCACCCGCCTCTCACACAATGGGTTATTAATGTAAAAAAAAAGGTGAATCTCAGTGTTTGTAAATATTTGTGTTAAGAAATTGTGAGGTGGGGGTGTGGGGTGAGTGGGGGTGGGAGTGAGGTGTTGTGAAAGTGTTGTGGGGGTGAGGTAATGGGGGGTGTGTGATTTGGATGAGTTTGAGTTGAAATAGTGTGTACGTGAATCTCCCCCCCCCCCCCCCCCCCCCCCTCTCTCTCTCTCTCATTTCTTTATCCGTGGTGTTGACTCACATGGTGTATCCCATATCGAGCGGATGCAATTATTCACACTGTCATCCCGAGGCAGAGAAGCGAGTGGTCACCTAACCTAATCTAACCTAACCTGACCTAACCTAACCTAATCTAACCTAACCTAACCTGATCTAGCCTAACCTGACCTAACCTAACCTAACCTGACCTAACCTAACCTAACCTATGCCAGCCCTACCTGACCTAACCTAACATAACATAACCTATTATTATTATTATTATTATTATTATTATTATTATTTTATTATTATCATTATTATTATTATTATTATTATTATTATTATTATTATTATTATTATTATTATTATTATTATTATTATTTATTTTAGTGTAGAATTCATTTAGTTTACATAAAAAACTGAGCATAACTACTTTTTTTTTCGAATGAGTGATTGCGTGAGTGCGTGAGTGAGTGCGTGAGTGAGTGCGTGAGTGAGTGAGTGAGTGAAACCTTCCGATAATTTCAACAACTAATATGGCTAATTTCCTATTCATTTTCTAGGGATAAAGGACCTTGTGAACTTTGTTGATATTGACTGAACCAAAAGTAAAAAATGAGTGAAATATTATGAAAAAAAAGACGAAATTGATCAGTTGTTATACAGTGAATTAACTCAAAGTGGAGTTTTAAGATAGGTTAAAAAAAGTGTTTAGAAAATTAAGAGAATCAAATAAATAGATAAGAAAAACTAATTAAAACAAAGAAATAAATAAGAAAACAAATAAAAACTAATAAATAAGAAAAACAACCAGAAAATAAATAAGAAAAATAAATTAAATTCGTTTCCCCTTTAAGTGGAACAGTGGAGTGACACGTCAATCAGTACAGGTGACTCCGGGTTGAAGGAAGGAAAGAAGGAAGAAAGAAAAGAAAGAAAGTTTAAGGGAAGTGTTATTTTAGGGTTGAAAAAGAAGAGAAAAAAATATACGTGAATTAAGTTATATTAATCTGTATTTATCAGTGAATAAAAAAAAAAGTGACGCGTCGGATTGAGAAACGATGAAGTATGACGATAGTGGGAGTAGTGAAGGAGACGACGGGAGGAAGAGGAGGATGATGGGGTTAACTGCAGGACTTCTCTTGTTCACCCTTCTGCTGACGACGCCTTCAGTAGACGCGACTCTTGGAGATTCTAAAGGTAAGGTGGAAGTTTTTGTTGTGATATTTTTATGTTTTGTAATTTTATTTTTTATAATTGTGATTCTGAGATCATTAAGAAATATCGGATTTTTTTTGTTATTATTGAATTTGAATTTAAACTGCTGCGTACAGCGACTAGTTCATTGTGCATCCCATACTCATCCTGTGAGCAGTGGCGCAAAAAGGATTACAGAGTAGAGGCCAGAGTTGATTACAGAGGTGAGTACAGCAGGAGGAGGTACTGAAACACATTGCGTTTTTTAGTTCGATACACAGGAATTGATCTAGCGCTAACCTTAGTCTAGCGGTGACAACATCTTGTAATCTAGTGATCTTGTTACTTGTTCCATATACATGTTTCACTTGACACATCTCATCATGGTAAACAATGGATCGACTAGTGTTTGTTTGTACTTGTTTCCTTGCGCTAAATTCATCAATAAGTTCCTTCCTAATTATAGTTTTAAGGGTTCTTTTTGACAGACCCAGATTTTTTTTAATAGTGCCTTTGTTAGACGCGAGTTTGGTTAGGCATCAACTCTGTCATGTTTTCTGAAAATCATCGTTTGTAAATTTTGGTTCTTGGAATCATAGAGAGAAAATATATACCCCTTAACCAAATCACTTAACTTACTAAAATAATAATCTCAAATTGGTTTTAAAGTCATGATTTATTCTTAAAATATTTGCATATATAATGTAAGTTTTGGATTTGTCTTTTAATATGTATTTAATTGCCTTTTATTAACCTAACCTAACCTAACCTAACCCGAATGCGTCACAACAATAGGAAAGACATTACACAAACATTACTCATATCCTCAACTGGGCATGCGCAGTAAACACGAGGTGAATCATCAGTATCAACGCGGATTTAGAGACGGAAGAATCACTTAATGTAATTCTCCTATGAGTTGTGTGTGTGTGTGTGTGTGTGTGTGTGTGTGTGTGTGTGTGTGTGTGTGTGTGTTTTACCCTTCACCTCTCACCATATGACTCACTCCGTTATTTACATGACTATAGGGCTGACTCATCTATTAACAACACGACCAGCGAGTCATTATTTGTTTTAACAGGGATAAGTAAGACAAATGTTTCCGTGTTAACAAGTCGTTTTTTTTTTTGGTGAAGGTTAGGTTAGATTAGTGTTGGGTTAGGTTAAGTTGGGTTAGGTTAAGTTGGGTTAGGTTAGGTTGGTGGTTAAGTGAGGTCAGGTCAGTGTTAGGTTAGGTTAGGTGTTAGTTGTTATTGCATTGTTTACGTTTAGCAGACCAAGGTGTGTGTAGTCCTTAAGTTTTATGTATCAGCACTACTAACTCTGTGTGTGTGTGTGTGTGTGTGTGTGTGTGTGTATATAGGTGTACACGTATATACTTACATGTGAGTATATGTATAAGAATATATTATACACTACAGTATATACATTATACAATTACATATCGAATAACTAAGCAAATCATCATGGCTATAGGGAAGAAAACTAAACAACTATATCAGGAACATTCGACCATATGGCCAGTCCAAGGTACCAAGTCCATAACACTACCTTTCCCCTCGTTCCTCAAAGCTTTCAAACAATCTATTTCATAAGAAAACTCTATAGAATTTTACACCCAGGGTATAATGGCTCAGACTAACACGTAAGCAAAGAGGGAGAATATATTGGAAAACATTTTGGGTACAATTTACGTCATAAGCAGTGGAGTTGTTATTATCATTGACTTTCTAGGGTGAGGGGGGAGAGAAGGAGGGTGAGGGGGAGAGGAGGTAAGGGGGAGAGAGGGTGAGGGGGAGAGGGGGTGAGGGAGGGGAGAGGAGGAGAGAAGAGGGTGAGGGGAGAGAGGGTGAGGGAGGAGAGACGGTGAGGGAGGAGAGGGTGAGGGAGGGAGAGGAGGAGAGAAGGAGGTGAGGGGAGAGGAGGTAAGGGGGAGAGAGGGGTGAGGGGGAGAGGGTGAGGGGGGAGAGAGAGGCTGAGGTAGCCAATATCGTGATGTTTAAAAATATGAATTATGGGTCAAGTATTAGGGGGGTGTAGTTGGTGGTTTATTGCCCAACTACCGAACACTGTGGATGCCAATAAATATCCCTGGGGAAGAGGGAGAGGGGAGGGAAGGAAGAGGGAGAGGAAGGGAAGGGAAATGGAAAGGGGAAGGCGAGGTTTTGCAGTGTTTTAGCAAGTTTAGTATTCTCATTAATAATAATATTAATAATAATAATAATAATAATTAACGGTTTATTGAAAAAGTTCTGCAGCCCGAAGGCTGAAAATATACATTGGACATAAATGACTTATTACATACATTGGTGGTTTAACAAAAGCCTTCATTAGAGAAAGGTAAAGGAACATACAGTGAACATACAGATTAATGTAGGTGTTGAACAGCAAACACGTAGTGTAGTAACTCTCACAGATGGTGTTTAGAGGGACTCACGTGATGTAGTAGTTCCTCAGATGGTGTTATGAGGGGCCTCACGTGGTGTAGTAATTCCCTCACAGATGGTGTTATGAGGGACCACGTGGTGTAGTATAGGGTATATTACACAAACATACACACATGTATGTATGTAAGTATGTATGTATGTATGTATGTATGTATGTATGTATGTGTGAGCAACCTGTGGCTTAAAAGTTAGCATGCTCGCCTCGCAAACGAGTGGACCCGGGTTCGTACCCCGGGTAGGAGGAAACCGTGGGCAAGTTTCTTTACACCATCTGCCTCCTCCAGTAGTAGTTGGGGACCTGGATCTTAATCCATTTGCGGATCGTATTCCGGGGTAATGGTTAGCCAGTGCAGCTGGTGAGTTGTCCGGTCCTCTCGGACTATTCCTTGACACTGGGTCATGCAGCTCATTGACTTTGGGTGTGGTTGTTGTGTTGGCGACAGCTTTAACCTTAAACAAATTCACGCATTAGGTGGCCCTTGGGCCGGCCATCTCCCTGTTACACGAGGGACAAATTTATTATTATTTTGTGTATGTGTATGAATGTGTGTGCATGTTTGAAACTGTGTGTGTGTGTGTGTGTGTGTGTGTGTGTGTGTGTGTGTGTGTGTGTGTGATATTGATATTGAAACAGCTATGCAGAAAACACAGCACAGAGTGGATAATAATAACAATATTAACATGGCTGAGCCAAGTTGAGAACCTGAGCTCTCTTTGAGGCACCTGATATATACTATACATTTATCTCAAGGAAGTATTATGTAACATTTAGTATCATCTGGAATAGTACAACAGCATGGTGGTGATAAGAACATAAAAGAATGTTATCACTGTTATCACTACGTTATTTATTTATTCATTTATTTATTTTATAATATGGTACATACTTTACAGTGGTGTTGATATACATAAATATGATAATGGAAGGAAGCAGTACAAAATGGGATGTATTAAGGTGCAACACGAGGACAGAGCTGTCAGTATCATGTCTAAGTTGGCAACTATAATTATTGCAATGGTGTGTGTGTGTGTGTGTGTGTGTGTGTGTGTGTGTGTGTGTGTGTGTGTGTGTGTGTGTGTGTGTGTGTGTGTGTGTGTGTGTCCATAGTCCTGTTGGGTAGGTCCGGAGAGAGACGACCTACAGTCATCAATAGCGTCCCACAGCTGGTGTCCTTGTCGACCACCTGTCATGGCTGCCTCTTTTCATTTCTTCCCGCCAGCTGGAGACTCAGATGGTCACAGTAGGGAGGTGGGCATGAGTGGGAGGGTGGCCGAGTGGGAGGTGGACGAGGGAAGGAGGGGAGGTGGGCGAGGAGGTAGGGAGTGGGCGGTGGGCGATGGGAGGTACGAGTGGGAGGTGAGGAGGGGAGGTGGACGAGTGGGAGGTGGGGAGTGGGAGGTGAGGAGTGGGAGGTGGGAGTGGAGGGATAGAGTGGGAGGTGAACGAGGAGAGGTGGACGAGTGGGAGGTGGGAGGTGGGAGGTGAACGAGTGAGAGGTGGACGAGTGAGATGAGATGTCCTTTGTATCATAGCTTCAACTTCTATTTTGGTCAGTATAGGTAGGTTAGGTTAGGTTAGGTTAGGTAAGGTAAGGTTAGGTTAGGTTAGGTTAGGTTAGGTTAGGTAGTTAGGTTAGGTTAGGTCGGCAGCACAGTCCTCACCTCATTACTCATGACTATTACACTAAAGCTCTTCCTTCACTCATGACCTCGGCTGTCCAGAGCAATGACAAGTGTGAATTGGAGTGATGTTTCGTCACTCTCAATTTGCTTCTGCCATGCTGAAGTTGCTGTCACTCTTGTAGTGATGATGTGTGTGTGGGAACTTCAGGAAGACACTCACTCACTCACTCACTCACTCACTCACTCACTCACTCGCACTCTACCTGGATGAAGTTATGTTCTCGTGAATATACCTGAAGTTCCCATGAAATGTGGGTGTTGTATTCAGTGGCTCAGTCGAGTATTTGATTCAGTCGAGTGTGTGAACTTTGAAGGATGTATTGATTCAGTCGAGTATTTGATTCAGTCGACTATGTGAACTTTGAAACATGTATTGATTCAGTCGAGTATTTGATTCAGTCGACAATGTGAACTTTGAAACATGTATTGATTCAGTCGAGTATTTGATTCAGTCGACTATGTGAACTTTGAAACATGTATTGATTCAGTCGAGTATTTGATTCAGTCGACTATGTAACTTTGAACACGTGTTGGTTCAATCTCCTATCCTTTGATCACCCAGAGTGTCTTAACTTTGCAACACACGAAGCAACAAAAACCTGAATGGATATAGTCACTAAAATTCCTGGCAACAACACACTATCCTGTGTGGGGGTGATACTGAGGAAGAGTCTAGTAGATCAGACCACTTAGGCGGGGACTTTATCGAAGAATCAAGATAACGAGATAATGAGACGTTTCTCCATTATCTCATCCTGTCGTCTGAGAAGGAAACAGGTGTTGTCAGGTGGTGCCCGTTGAGAGAGAGAGAGAAGAGAGAGAGAGAGAGAGAGAGAGAGAGAGAGAGAGAAAGAGAGAGAGAGAGTAGGAGATTTCTCACCACTTCCTCCACCACCATTCTCCTCCTCCACCACCACCACTTCCGGGTTGCGACAAATAATACACACACACATTGTCTTGGTCTTCACGTACACCTCATCTACATACAGGTGCTGACGGTGTGGCCACGCTCGAGTGCTGACAGTGTTGGCCACGCTGTCTCAGGTCCTGCTGTAGTGGCCATTATTTTCCTGGTTGTTATTATCCCTTGTGAGGTGCGCTGCCCCCCCCCCCCCCCCCCTCTCTCTCTCTCTCTCTCTCTCTCTCTGTGGTTCTGCATTAAACATGAGTAAAGAGAATGTGTGTGTGTGTGTGTGTGTGTGTGTGTGTGTGTGTGTGTGTGTGTATCCTCGCTACGGGCTCTAATTTATACTCAGGTTTAAGAGCTTTTAAAGCACATGTTAGATATTTATTTTAGATTCACTAGGTCGGGTGGGGTGAGGTCGGGTCGGGTGGGGTCGGGTTCGGTCGGGTCAGGTCGGGTTGGGTTTGATCGAGTCGAGTCGGGTCGGGTTTGATCGGATTGGGTCGGGTCGGGTCGGGTTTGATCAGAATGGGTCGGGTTAGGTTTGATCGGATCGAGTCAGGCTGAGATTGGTCGGGTCATTGTCGGGTCGGTAGGGTCTTGTTGGGTTGGATTGAGGTAAATTAGGTTAAATAAGGTTTGGCGAGGTTAAATTAGACGAGGTATGGTTAGGTAGGTTAGGTTAGGTTAGGTTAGGTTAAGTTACATGAGTGGGGATAGTTGTAGGCAGGATGAGCACTTTTGTTCTGGTCGGAAATGAGTGACAGAGGATGAAGTTGAAATTCCTGAATTCTCTCCCGGTAGAAGTCTAGACAAAAGGCTTCACGCTCCTGTGCGCGAGTCTTGTATCCTGTAGAGACAGGAGGATTGGTGGGTGACGGGAGATTGGGGGTGACGGAGGTTGGGGGTGTGGACGGGAGGTTGGGGGGTGACGGAGGTTGGGGGTGTGACGGGAGGTTGGGGTGGACGGAGGTTGGGGTGTGACGGAGGCTGGTGGGGTGACGGAGGTTGGGGGGTGTGACGGGAGGTTGGGGGTGGACGGGAGACGGGGGGGTGTGGACGGGAGGCTGGGGGGTGACGGGAGGTTGGGGTGAGGAGGTTGGGGGATGACGGGAGGGGTTGGGGGGTGTGGACGGGAGGTTGGGGGTGTGGACGGGAGGAAGGTTAAGGAGATGGGCTTGGGAGTTGGATGACATAGGTTGGTGCTATAGATGGTGACAACGCAGGATGACAATGGTGGTGACAGAGGCCAAGTCAACAGATTTGTAAGGAACAGGGAGGGGTGGGAGGGGTGGGGGGGTGTTGGGGGGGGTAGAGACAAGCGAGCCATCGGGGTATTGGAGAAACAGGTGAGGCGTCCCAGGTGAGTGTCCCAGGCAGGTCACGCCTCGGCTGTCGGGAGTAACTATAGGTCTACATCTCCCGACGGAGGAATAGTGACGGGCGGTGGTGGTGGTGGTGGTGGTGGTGGTGGGCGTGAGTGGATGGGACGGATGGCAGGGTAGTAGTAGTAGTAGTAGTAGTAGTAGTAGTAGTAGTAGTAGTAGTAGTAGTAGTAGGAAAGCGCTACACCTTTTCTCTCTTACCTGCATTACCAAGTGACCTTACCACAAGTCTTTTTCTCTAAAATTGATAACAGTGTCTGGGTACAAAGAAACGAAGATAGTTAGTTGTATTTCTGTAAAGTTGAAAGAAAGAGAAAATAGAATAAAGAAAGATAGGGAAAGAATGAAGGAAAAGATAAGTTAATAAAGTGAATAAATCGTTTTAGAGGAGGTTAAATTATGTAAAATAAATCCTTTGTATAGTGGAGAGAGAAAAAAAGAAAGGAAGAAAGAAAAAAGAAAGGAAGAAAGAAAGAAGGAGGATTCGTTACAGTGAATGAACCATTAGTATTCTACATACCAGCACAATTGCCTTCGTTTATTTTGCTGGGTGGGTCTGCCGCTCCCTCCATCCTTCCTTCCTTCCTTCCTTCTTTCCTTCATTCCTTCTTTCTTTCTTTCTTTCTTTCTTTCTTTCTTTCTTTCTTTCTTTCTTTTCTTTCTTTTGTTTCATTTCCTT
Source organism: Homarus americanus (assembly GCF_018991925.1). NCBI lineage: Eukaryota > Metazoa > Arthropoda > Malacostraca > Decapoda > Nephropidae > Homarus > Homarus americanus. The sequence goes on along the minus strand of NW_024718273.1, from coordinate 20,129,425 downwards.
TTCAAAATTTTCCTTCGTTATGTCACCAAGTCCTTCATTTTTCCCTAATTTCCTTTCTCCCTCACCCTTCTTCTTTCTTTCTTTCTTTCTTGGTTCCCTTTCCTCCATGTTTATCCTTTGCTTTCTCTCCCTTTCCTTCATTCCTTTTTTCTCTTCTCTTTCGCTCTCTCCATCCATCTCTCTTCTTTTTCCTCCTTCTGTTTTCTTCTTTTTTCTTCCTTCTTTCCTTCCTTCCTTCCTTCCTTCCTTCCTTCATTCCTTCCTTCCTTCCTTCCTTCTCTCTCTTATTCCATCTGGTTCTCTCCTAAACATTCCTTCTCTCTGTTTCTCTCCCTCTCATGGTCTGAAAAATGGCAGATGAAATTTAATGTGGACAAGTGAAAAGTACTTAGTCTAGGAGATGTAAACAGAGAAACCAGTTACCAGATGAACAACGATGTTATAGAGAAATCCGACTGAGAAAGATTTAGGAGTAATGATAAGTAGGAATCTTAAACCAAGTCAACAATGTGTATTTGCTCGTAACAAGGCTAACAAAGTACTTGGGTTCAAACAAAGGCGTGTTAGTTACAAGACTAGAGAGGTCATCCTAAAACTATATCTTGTGCTTGTGAGACCTCACTTGGATTACGCAGTTCAGTTCTGGTCACCGTATTACAGAATGGATATAGAATCCTTGGAAAGAATTCAGAGGAGAATGACAAGACTAATCCCGGGCATTAGGAACCTTGAGTACAGACACAGGTTAAAGTATCTTAATTTGCACTCCCTCGAGAGACGTAGAGTGAGGGGCGATATGATTGAGGTGTATAAATAGAAGTCAGGGCTAAACAAAGGTGATATAACAAAGGTACTCAAACTATCCAACCAGGAGCGAACTCGTAACAATGGTTTTAAATTAGACAAATTTAGATTTAGGCGCGAGATAGGTAAACACTGGTTTGGAAATAGAGTAGTGGATGACTGGAACAAGTTACCAAATATCATCATTAACTCGAATACGTTGCATAGCTTCAAACATAGGTTGGATGGGTATATGAGCAATAGGGGTTGGGTGTAAATGGGACTGCCTAGTATGGGCTAATTGGCAGCTGCAGTTTCCTCCATTCTTATGTTCTTATGTTAGGTTAGGTGAGGTTAGGTGAGGTTAGGTTAGGTTAAGGTTAAGAAAACTTCCCTTCCCAGCTTTTGCTTGGGAGGGAGCGACGAGAGAGGTGATATAAAAAGATGTGATGGAATAGAGATGAAGAGAAAGGAGGAGGGAGAGAGTGGAAGGGAGAATAAAGAAGAAATAGTTACCAGTAGGATAAAAAGTTGCTTGGTCATACCTTCTGCTGCTGGGTTGGTCGTACGTTTGGCAGCATTGAATGATAGGGAGGGAAAAAACCTCGTCAGTGAGTCAGTCAGTCAAGAAACATATTCATAGGGAAGGGAAAACGTATGGAAAAAATAGGGAGGAAAAACTGAACATGGATCTGTGCTGTATATGTCTGAGGAGAGAGAGAGAGAGAGAGAGAGAGAGAGAGAGAGAGAGAGAGAGAGAGAGAGAGAGAGAGAGAGAGAGAGAGAGAGAGATCAGTATGCTCGCTACTCTAAGCCAGAATACAACAGTAAGACTAAGAAGACCATCACTTACCTCCAGTCTTACCTCCCTCCTTCTCTCCCTCCACCTCTCTACCTCCGTCTTTCTCCCCGTGTCTCTCTCTCACTTCCCTCTGCCCTGCACCCCCTTTCTTCTCTACCTTCCACTCTTTTCTACCTTCCTCTCTCCTCACTTTCTCCTCCATCTTCCTCTCTCCCCCTCTCAGCATCATACAAGTCATACAGCAGCATCAGTAGGTGTTACAGGCTTTCAAATTGGCCTTTGCAAACTAAATACACACACACACACACTCACACACACACACATACATATATATATATTTCATTAGTTCATATAGCACGCGGACATCAACATATGTTGAAGTCCGTGTGCTATATGAACTAATGAAATATATAGTGGGCACCTTCTGTGGGTCGGGACCTTGAACCTAACCTAACATAACCTAACCTAACCATATGATTCCCCATTTCTCCTTCTCATCCTGCTCTTTTTTCCTTTATTCCTCCTACGTATCCTTTTCCCCTCTCTCCCCTTTCCTTCCCTCCCTCCCTCCCACCAGACGAAGGGTTTAATATTCACAACATCCAACACATTGATGTCCGCTGTTTTAACCCAGTCTTCCAACAAGATACGTTTCCTCAGTTGTTGTTTTTTAGGGGGGGGGGGATTCCTTATTTTTGGGGGTCTTCCTTATTTTTGGGGTTCCTTATTTTGGGGGGTTCCTTATTTTGGGGGTTCCTTATTTTCGTGTGGTGTGTGTGTGTGTCATATATTTTTTCCTCTTGCCAAACATCTTTTAAAACAGCAGAGGTGCGCCAGTTAAGTGTCTTAAATATTTTAGTTTATTCATAACGTTAAGCGGTGGAGTGTGTGTGTGTGTGTTTACCTGTGTGTTGGTCAGGTAAGGTGAGATGGGTTATGTGCTCTCTCATGACGCTGTGAGGAGGAGGAGGAGGAGGAGGAGGAAGGGAAAGAGGTAATAGATAAATAATGAGAGATAACGAGGAGAGAGAGAGAGAGATGGTGTTTTTTCCTAGTATGGTGCAATGGGTGCAATGTAGTGCTTAGTTCATCCTGGTTTTAAAATTATATATATATATATATATACATATATATATATATATATATATATATATATATATATATATATATATATATATATATATATATATATATATATATATATATATATATACGTGATTGAAAAACAAAGGGTAAATAGATATGGGAAGAGAAAGTGATGATATTGGTTGAATATAGGAAAGAGATAGGGAAATTGTTAAGACTCTCTCTGTCTCTCTCTCTCTCTCCTTCTCTCTCTCTCTCTCTCCCTTACACACACCTAAGTTATGCCTGTATTCTCTCAGGTCCCCCAGCACACATCTTCTTTGGCATATTTCCTCTCCTCCTTTCTCCTTCTTCCTGCCTCCATCCTTCGTCTTGTCTGTCTCTCTTGCAAGCCTCCTCCCACGCCATGTAAACAGTACTTTCCTCCTTTTACTCCTCCTCCTCCTTTCCCCTCTCTCACTTCCCCCTCCTCAACTTGCTCCTCTCAACATCCTCCTCCAGCTTGCTCCCCGACCCTCCCTCCTGGGACTAATCACTAATACATTGGAGAGTGCCAACAAAATAAAGTGATTATCCCAGGTGGAGTCATACGTCCGGAGGTGTAATGAACCAATTATCCGGTGGCTTATAGGGGTGTAGGGTGTGGGTAGAGTGTGGGTAGAGTGTGGGTAGGGTGTGGGTAGAGTGTGGGTAGAGTGATAGAGGGTGTGGGTGGTAACAGTGGTAGAAATATCAATAAACACAACAGGTGGGGATATAACTGTTAAAACTACATCTTCCTTCTCCTTCTTCTCCTCCTTCTCTTCTCCTCCTTCTCTTCCCCTCCCTTTTCCTCCGCCTCGTCCTCCTCCTCTTCCTTCTCTTCCTCCACCTCTTCCTTCTCTTCCTCTTCCTTCTCTTCTTCCTCTACACCACGCCCTTCACGCCACTCACCACGCCCTCAACCCCACTCACCACGCCCTCAATCCCACCACGCATCAGCCCACCCACCGCCTCAGCCCACCACGCCCTCAACCCCACCACCGCCTGTACATGCCTCAGCCCCACCCACCACGCCTCAGCCCCACCACCGCCCTCAGCCCCACACACCGCCTCAACCCCACCACCGCCTCAACCCCACCACCACCCTCCTTCCCACCGCCTCCTTCACCCACCACGCCTCAGCCCACCACCCTGGCTTCCTCACCACGCCCTCAGCCCCACCTTCAGCCCACCCACCTCATACCACCACGCCTCAGCCCACCTACGCCTCAGCCACCCACCACGCCTCAACCCCACGCCTCCTTCCTTGCTCCTTCCCACGCCCTCAACCCATGTTCCTTTTCAGCCCCACGCCTCAACACCACCGCCTCAACCCACCTCAACCCTCTTGCCCTCAACCCCAGCCCCATATCATTTGGCCTCGCCCACCACCACCTCAGCTTCCTCAACCCCACCCACCCACCTCAACCCCCACCCCACTTGTTGACACTCATATCTCAGTTGCATGGGTTAACCACAGCAAAAAATCCAAAAAGATGAAGCACGGTACTTACAACACATTTATCAATATAATTAAAACCAAAATAAAAATAAACTTCAGAATATTTACCGTATCTACAGTTACGTATAAATAGGAAAGTTATACATTAAATAGGAATTAATCTCATTTGTAATTAAAATTCAGTGTTTTATTAGATTTGTAAGCCTGTAATGTACACCTGAACTCAGTATTTAATTCACCTATTGTTATTTAGAGATTATTGATATATTACTTTTTTATATCGTTTTGTAGCTACAGTAGAGGTGGGTGATATAGGTGAGTAGGAACAGTTTAATTGATGTACGAGTTATATATATTGTAAGGGGGTGATAAATATCCGAGCGTGTGTACAAACAAATGAAAGTGTGTGTGTGGCAATGATAATGTGTGTGTGTGTGAATAATATTAGCCAGTAGTAATGTGTGTGTGTGTGTGTGTGTGTGTGTGTGTGTGTTTATTAACCATTTTATAACTTGTGGGTGGGGAACTTACTTTTCACTGAATGCATTTTAATATCATTATATGAAGTCATTATTTCTGTACGGAGTTATGTGGGAAGTAATGTTAGCACACAGACGCGACACACACACACACACCTGGAGGATCTCAGGTTCAACTCACACCTGGAGGTCTCGGCTCACACCTGGGCCAGGAAGGCACGGCGGCTTCAGCGTTTAGGTTGAGTAGTACGTCACGCCAGGTGCCCACAATTTGCATCTTATTTGCATACAATTTCTCAACGGCGTCCATCCTCACGCCTGAATGATGGCGCCGTGGACGATGATGCCATTGGGTGCTTTATAGTGGAGAGATAATCCTTAGAGAGAGAGAGAGATAGTCGTTAGAGAGAGAGATAGTCGTTAGAGAGAGAAAGAGAGAGATAGTCTATTAGAGAGAGAGAGATAGTCGTTAGAGAGAGAGAGATAATCCTTAGAGAGAGAGAGAGATAGTCGTTAGAGAGAGAGATAGTCGTTAGAGAGTGAGATAGTCGTTAGAGAGAGAAAGAGAGAGATAGTCTATTAGAGAGAGAGAGATAGTCTATTAGAGAGAGAGAGAGATAGTCGTTAGTCGTTAGAGTGAGAGAGATAATCCTTAGAGAGAGAGAGAGAGAGAGATAGTCGTCATAGAGAGAGATAATCCTTAGAGAGAGAGAGAGAGAAAAAGAGAGATAGTCGTCAGAGTGAGAGAGAATGAAGAGAGATCAGTAAAAGCGATAGTTGTTAATAAAAGAAAATAATGATATAGAATTACATAAAATAGACGTAATGAATTAAGGAGCCTAGAAATGAATTATATAGTTATTAATTCAAACTTAATTACAGGTAACAGGTATATTAACAGGTGGACGGAATAATTAATAATAATCCCTTTATTATCTTAATATAATCCACGTTATTTATGTCATCATTAAGAGAGAATTCTTTAGCCCAGATTAAAGATAATTATTATTTTTTTATTCATTTATATATATATATCGAAAATACTCATTAATTATATACATGGAAATATGAAGACATGAAAGTTTGTTAGTTTGAAAGTATTAGTTTGTTGATTTAAAGGTATATTATTTTGAAAGTATTTGAATATTGTGCTATAAATGCTTGAAAGTATAACGTTATTTGAAAGTATGTAAATTTTAAAGTATATACATTTGAAAGTATATATATATGAGAGTATACAAATCTTTAAAGTATATAAAGCTTGAAAGTTTAATACAAGTTTCAGTTTACGACGAATATACACTGTATAATCTAAAACAACTATGATCACTGTCTTTAAATGTTTCTCAGATTATAGGTTGATGAGAGGTAATTATAATGAGGGAGGAGGGAGGGTCTTTTACCTGCCTCTGGCTACACTGACAGGTAAATTCTAGCGCCTGATGTCTCACTTGGAGGGGGATGTCTCACTTGGAGGCGGATGTCTCACTTGGAGGGGCTGATGTCTCACTTGGAGGCGGATGTCTCACTTGGAGGATGATGTCTCACTTGGAGGATGATGTCTCACTTGGAGGGGCAAATGTCTCACTTGGAGGAGGATGTCTCACTTGGAGGATGATGTCTCACTTGGAGGGGCTAATGTCTCACTTGGAGGATGATGTCTCACTTGGAGGGGCTGATGTCTCACTTGGAGGAGGATGTCTCACTTGGAGGGGCTGATGTCTCACTTGGAGGAGGATGTCTCACTTGGAGGGCTGATGTCTCACCTGGACTTTAACCTACAAAGATCTCTTCATTGTGTTGATAGTTCTTCTCTTCCCAGAAGCCTTCTCTCTACATCTCTCTTCCTATCTCTCTCTCACTTCCTATCTCTCTCTCTCTTCCTATCGCTCTCTCACTTCCTATCTCTCTCTCTCTTCCTATCTCTCTCTCACTTCCTATCTCTCTCTCTCTTCCTATCGCTCTCTCACTTCCTATCTCTCTCTCTCTTCCTATCTCTCTCTCACTTCCTATCTCTCTCTCACTTCTTATCTCTCTCTCTCTTCCTATCTCTCTCTCTCTCTTCCTATCTCTCTCTCTCTCTTCCTATCTCTACCTCAATTCCTATCTCTTAAGCCACCACCTCACCCACCCCTTCCTCCATGACCTCGCCAGGGTTGGGAGGCGATCGTTCATGGCTTGTTCCGCCTCTGGTCATGGAAGCCGCCATTTCCTCTTACCTGCACTTAACACTACCTGAGCTGCGATTATGGGGAGGCTGGCGAGACGTGCAGGTGTGGGCGACCTAATGGTTTGTAATTAACCTGGACAAAAAAAAAGACTAGGTTTTTAAATTGTTGTGGAGAAATTTTTACTTTTTTTTTATTTAATTTTAATTTTATTTTTTGGTTCTCAATTTTTTTTCTTTTTGGATTTTTTTTTTATTTTTTTTTTTTTTTTTTGAGGCGGGATTGGAACCTTCATAATGGTTAGGTTAGGTTAGGTTAGGTTTGGTTGGGTTGGGTTGAGTTGGTTGGGTTTGGTTAGGTTGGGTGAGGTTAGGTTAGGTTAGGTTAGGTTAGGTTAGGTTAGGTTAGGTTAGGTTAGGTTAGGTTAGGTTAGGTTAGGTTAGATTTGGTTAGGTTACGTTAGGTTAGGTATTCACCTTGCGTCACCTGTGATCCACCTGAGGTAATATAGTGTTTAGGAGGTATGACACCGCAGACTCCAAGACATCCTATCCCATCCCATCCCATCCCATCCCATCCCATCCCATCCCATCCCATCCCTTGTCCTTCCTCTCCTGTGTACTCTGTGAGTGTTTCAGGCTGATGAATGAGCGTTCGCGCGCGTATGTGTGTGTGTGTGTGTGTGTGTGTGTGTGTGTACGTCGACTATAAATACCCCTACACCTGGATCCACTTCACAGGTATAAAGTTTACATCTGTCTGTCAAAGGGATTAATTAACATAATCTGACGTGAATTACTGGGATTTTTACCGAATATATGTGTGCCGGGGATTACAGAAGGCCATTACATCGAGTCGGGGATTACTCTGGTCACTGTCACTCGCTGGTGATGTTGATGTTATAATGTATTACTGTGCTTCAACAACTAAGGTCTTGATGTTGATGTTATAATGTATTACTGTGCTTCAACAACTAAGGTCTTGATGTTGATGTTATAATGTATTACTGTGCTTCAACAACTAAGGTCTTGATGTTGATGTTATAATGTATTACTGTGCTTCAACAACTAAGGTCTTGATGTTGATGTTATAATGTATTACTGTACTTCAACAACTAAGGTCTTGATGTTGATGTTATAATGTATTACTGTGCTTCAACAACTAAGGTCTTGATGTTGGTGTTATAATGTATTACTGTGCTTCAACAACTAAGGTCTTGATGTTGATGTTATAATGTATTACTGTGCTTCAACAACTAAAGTCTTGATGTTGATGTTATAATGTATTACTGTGCTTCAACAACTAAGGTCTTGATGTTGATGTTATAATGTATTACTGTGCTTCAACAACTAAGGTCTTGATGTTGATGTTATAATGTATTACTGTGCTTCAACAACTAAGGTCTTGATGTTGATGTTATAATGTATTACTGTGCTTCAACAACTAAGGTTTTGATAATAATAATAATAATAATAATAATAATAATAGTAATAATAATAATAATAATAATAATAATAATGACAATAATAATAATACTAATAATAATAATAATAGCATTTCTCCCTTAACCTCACTCTTTGGCACAAATGAACTATGATTATTGGTTCTATACCGAAAAGTTGTTCACGTCAAGTTTGTATTACAATAAACACGTGTTACCCACTTCTTGGCTGTCGTGATTGCTAATTAATCCCTTCAGTACGATGTCCTTTTATCTATCTTATTCTGGCTACTGCTGGACGATTTTATTCAGCTGGGGAAGTTCCATCTCGTAGTCAAGGAGTTAAATAGAACTTTGCTGCTTCTACAAGATATATATTTAAATATATTCGTAATCTATTTGTTCATAAATGCCCTATTTTACTTAGAACATGAATTCATCCCTCTCTCATCCTATTGTAACTGAAGTATTTTTGTATTTTCATCTGGCGCTAGTCGATTACACTCAACTGAGGAAACCCTTCGGTATTGTCATTGTTATGCTGCATTGTAATCTTCCCAACTGAGATACTGTACACTTTCCCTCCTCACCCCCAGCACTTCTCCCCCACACACACAGAAAGATAACTGCCCCGACACACCCCTTCCCCCACCCGCTCACTGGGCTATTAATTCAGAGTTCAATGTGGGTACAGCGTCACTAACTTGCTAGATGTGTCTGTATCCTAGCCTATTTTTAACTACGACTACAACACTCAGCATGTAAACTTTGTGATAAACCTTTAAAGCATACACTTGAACATTATATTATTGAATGTGACACTGTCAAAGACCTTAGGCCACCTGGCTTATTGTATCATGAAATATGTAATTGCAACATTTAATCAGGAGTGCTTGAGGACATTCTTGCGGTCAACCCTAAATTTGCTGCTGGCCCACACTGATTAGTCCTCAAATAGAATATGACTTTACTGTATATGAACCTCATGATACCACCCTCAGTATCAAGTCCTGACTGAATTAATCAGAATAGGCAAACTGTACTCCAAACTTTGCCAATAAAGTTGTTAAACTAAAAAAAAGACTAAAAGAGTTCAGTGTTTGGGGTTCAGAACTGAGGGAGAGAAGATTGGCAACGCTAGTGATGGGTGAACCAACCAGGAGTAAGTAAACTGTAAATAAACAAAACGTTAGCTGACGACCACGTGGGTTAGAAAGAATGTAAACACATCAGCTGACTCCCATCATCGGGTGTACGGCGCTGGAAGTGAGAATAGAAGCTCGGTTCATCACAAGTGGACACACCTGATGTTAAAGTAGAGTCAGGTGGTTGATTACAGCTTTACTTAATACTGCTTCACATCCTCTCTCGTTTACTACTCTGGTCACGTGAGAACATTCTGATATTCTCTGACAAAAATTTTAGACTTTTGGTTTAAGATTAAATAAATTGCACCGTTCCCGAGTAGAAATATTCATGGGTATAATATATTCAAAAAAAATATATATATTTTTTGTTTTTTTTTATTAATATTTTTAATGTGAGATAATATAATTAATTAGACTTAGTAACAATTCCGAATAAAGGGAATGATACGTGAAGCTCTGAGAACAATAATAATAATAATTAACGGTTTATTGAAAAAGTTCTGCAGCCCGAAGGCTGAAAATATACATTGGACATAAATGACTTATTACATACATTGGTGGTTTAACAAAAGCCTTCATTAGAGAAAGGTAAAGGAACATACAGTGAACATACAGATTAATTCCCTCACAGATGGTGTTATTAGGGACCTCACGTGGTGTAGTAATTCCCTCACAGATGGTGTTATGAGGGGGCCTCACGTGGTGTAGTAATTCCTTCACAGATGGTGTTATGAGGGTCCTCACGTGGTGTAGTAATTCCCTCACAGATGGTGTGATGAGGGACTTGACGTGGTGTAGCAATTCCCTCACATATGGTGTTATGAGGGACATGTGGTGTAGTAATTCCCTCACAGATGGTGTTATATGAGTGAGGTTTGGTCCCAGGCCTTCCTATCGTAGACGGATTAACACATCGCTGGTTATCACGGGCCGTTATCACTGGGTACCTGGGACCTCACTGTGTGAAGGTTAACTTGGGTACGACTGTTACTGTTGAGTTGTTCTCACTGACTTAAGCACTGTTCACCACTGTTCACCTCTGTTTAACACTGGTTCCGTTCCTTTCCTAAATGAAACTGTAACTTCTGGCGAGAACTTGTTGATATTCCGGTGGGGAGGAGGGTTCAGGGGAGGGGGTTGGTATGGGCCAACTTAACAGTTGACCTGGCTGCTCCGAGAGGAGCGCCAGGTACGTCTTGACCCTTCGGTTGTCAAGGATGTAGTGTTGTGTGTGTGTGTGTGTGTGTGTGTGTGTGTGGCTCTCAACTCCTTGTCAGACTTCCCTATCATCCACAATCTCCCTTTCCTCCCTTCCCTCCCTCCCCCTTTCCTTCTATCCCACCCTCCTTCCTCTTCCACCCCCTCTGCCCCCACCCCCTCACCTATGCCCTTCCCTCTCAGACAATTGGCCGCCGACCCACTGAACAGTTTCCCATAATCAATAAATTCCTTCCCACTGACAACTTTCCAAAAAGTATTAAAAATTATATATATATCGCATATTATTATTTTTTATAGTTTTTGAGGATATTTCTTGAGAGTGAGATGTGTCAAAATAGTTTAAATGCAAAAAAATATGTGTTAAATTGGCTGGCCTCTCAGTACAGGTGTTACAAAGGTAATTAACATCTTTAGGTAGGTGTTAAGAAGGTAATTAGCTTTGTTAGACAGGTGTTAAAAGGATGACTAGCATCTTTACGCAGGTGCTAGGCAGGTGATTAGCGTATTTAGGCAGGTGTTAGGAAGGTGATTAGCATCTTGAGGCAGGTGTTAGGTTAGGTTAGGTTAGGAAATGAGCGAAATATGGTGAGATATGTAAAAAAATATACATTAGTTACGGCAAGAAATGTAAACAGAAGAAATCAGCTATGGTAAATGTGTAAATAAAATCTCTCTCTCTCTCTCTCTCTCTCTCTCTCTCTCTCTCTGCTTACCTGTTTATCATTGGCCTGTTGACGTGAGTTTGCAAATGATATGTAAATGAACACCTGGACCAGAGGTATAATGAATCTGATTGGCAGGTGTTGGTATTTTCACATTTATCCTCTATTTTATTTAATCTCTCTTGTTCTTTCACTTTATTCTTTCATTCTGTTTTCTTTGGCTTTTCATTCGTTATTATTAATTTTCTTTTTTTTTGTCGGGGTCTTTCTATCACTTTCTTTCTCACTGTTCTCTCTCAACAACAACAACAACAACAACAACAACAACAACAACAACGACAACAACAACCTTAACGACAACAACAACAACAACAACAACAACAACAGCAACATCAACAACAGCATCAACAACAACCTTAACCCAACAACAACAGCAACAGCAACATCAGCAACTTAATAACAACAACATCAACAACAACAACAACAACAACAACAACAACAACAACAACAACATCAACAACAACAACAACAACAACAACAGCAACATCAGCATCGCTTAACTTAACAGCAACAACAACAACATCAGCAACAACAACAGCACAATGAAGAAACAACAAGAGAAATTAGTAAAGGGAAGTAAGAGTCAACTAACGAGAGAGAGAGCAGTTTCTTCGGGAGTTAAAGAGATGATTAGTCTGGTTCAATATGTAAATGAGGGCTTTGATTGCCATTACGTTATATTACCCAGCTGGACCAATGGAGGAAAGGTGGAAAAGAGGGGGAGAAGGGGGAGGGGGGGATAGATAAGGGGGGGGAAGAGGTGGAGAGGTGGAAAATGGAGGTGAGGGGGGTGGGAATTAGAGAAGGAAGGGGAAGGAGGAAGAGAGGAGACGGGGAGTAGATGGAAGAAGAAGAAGAGGAGAGGGAGGAGGAATATGAGGGTACACCAGAGAACCATCTCATCCACACACACACACACACACACACACACACACACACACACACACACATACACACACACACACACACCTAACATAAGGGTAATTAAAGGAACCACAACACAAAATACCTGAATGAATCATCAGTATATTGCATAATTTTTTCTTCTTGCCGGGAACAGGTGAAGTGGCGGACCCCAACTGTTGTACTCTCTCTCTCAGGTGTTACTACAAATTAATTACTTATTTTCTTCTTATTCTCCTTTTAAACCTTTCCCATAAGTCATTAAACGTCTTAATTAATACCTGAGCACCAAAATAATCATATTGTGAGTTAGAAATATTTAATGGTAAAGGTATTATTGATATTACTATAATCTCTCCTACGTCAGGCAGCGAGGTGTAAGATCAGGAATGTGAACAGTGAGATCAGACGAAAATAAACCCTTCTATTATTATATATAAGTATCAAAGTTGTTATTGCTGTTTCTTGTTTTATATATAAGTTATAGAAACACGGAACGTAAATCCTTTGAGGACCGATGGTTTTAAGTCATCGTCTGTTAAAGGGTTAAGTCATCGTCCTCAAAAGGTTTCACCATTGTACTTTAAAGGGTTAAGTCATCGTCCTCAAAAGGTTTCACCATTGTACTTTAAAGGGTTAAGTCATCGTCCTCAAAGGGTTAAGTCATCGTCCTCAAATGGTTAAGTCATCATCCGGTAAAGGGTTAAGTCATCGTCCTCAAAGGGTTAAGTCATCGTCCTCAAAAGGTTAAGTCATCGTCCTCAAATGGTTAAGTCATCGTCCGGTAAAGGGTTGTCATCATCCGGTAAAGGGTTAAGTCATCATCCTCAAAGGGTTAAGTCATCGTCCTCAAATGGTTAAGTCATCGTCCTCAAAGGGCTACACCATCACACTGTTAAACCACTGCCCTTAGAATTGTACCCATGTGATAGTTAACAAATATTAACATTACCCAAATTTCACTTTCCTGTTTTACTAATTAACAAAGATAAAAAAGTTAACACGGCCACGAAAATTGACATATTATTAACATTTCCAATCTACGAATTACCAAAAACTTCATCCCAGGAATTCAGATTTATTAACATTCTCATCCTTATAATTATCTAGTATTAATATTCCTATCCTAATTATTCACCAAAATTAACATTAACAACCCTACGAAAGTTAACAAATATTTACTTTTCAATTCAAATAATTAACCCAAAATTCTCCTTTCGTTCTCACCAACCTGACAAAAAAATAATTTAACGTAGAAAATAAGATAAACCAAGAAAAATTAACATATAGTAACACTTCCACCTTCCGTAAAAAAAATACAAATAAATAATAATAATAAAAATAACGAAAAAAAAAACTAAATATTCCAGCTCCTCCCAAAAAATAAATTAACACGATCCACGAAAAAAAATCCTAAAAATCGGAACCAACGTAAAAAAAAAAAAATAATCATAATAATAAAAAAATCCCCCCTAAAAAAAATAAAATAAAATAAATTCCCTCCCTCCCCCCAAATCGACTTGTGGCCTACTTTGGGGTGACGAAAAATCTAAGAGGAGGGGCGAGGGGGGGAGGGCGAGGGAGGGGGGGAGGGCATAGCTCGCCTAGGGTAGCTCGCCTAGGGTAGTATGGCTGGCATATAACATGAGAATCGGCCGCTCCCACACCCACATCAACACGACAGGATGTGCCCTATTGCTTTTCTGATTGAACTATTTAAGCTCCCCCTCCCCTCTCCCCCCCCTCCCCCCCCTCCCTCTCTCTAACACGGCTCCTGAGCATTTTAAGTCCGTATCTCAGCAGAGGTAGAGAACGTCGACCGTACTGTGTTAAAGGTAAAGGGAGTGGTGTGGATGAGGAGGAGGAAGGAGAGAGAGGGGGTGAGAGGGGGGGGAGGGGGAGAGAGAGAGAGGGGGAGTACTGTACCAGGTTTAGATGGTATTCATTCACTAAATCACAGAGAGAGAGAGAGAGAGAGAGAGGGAGGGAGAGTAAGAGGGATATATGCGACATGGCGGATGGTAGCTGTGAAACGATTGTACTCTTCCTGGTTGGCCAAGGTCTTTAAACACACTACCATACTACCATAATATCACCGCCTATATCATCACCATGGTACTTTACTACTAAGCAACCATACTGTCACTCTGTACCACACTACCATACCACCACACCACCATACCACCATGCCACCACACACCATACCACCATACCACCATGCCACCGCTACCCACCATGCCACCATACCCACCATGCCACCATACCACCATACCACCATACCACACACCACCACACCCACCATACCACCACACCACCATACCACCCACACCCACCACACCACCACACACATACCACCATACCACACCATACCCACCCATGCCACCATACCACCCATGCCACCATACCACCATACCACCATACCACCACACCACCACACCACACCATACCACCACGCCACCATACAACCACACCACCACACCACCATGCCACCATAATATCACAGCCTACCACATCATCACACCACTACCAAGCACCATACCCCCTAATACACCACCACCACCACAGCTGTTGATGGTGATGATTATCTCTCCCCTCTCCCCTCCTGTCTCCCCTCTCCCCTCCTGTCTCCCTCTCACTCCTGTCTCCCTCTCCCTCCTGTCCTCCCCTCTCCCCACCCTGTCTCCCCTCCTCCCCTCCATTCTCCCTCCTGTCTCCCCTCTCCTCCTGTCCCTCTCCTCCATTCTCCCTCCTGTCTCCCCTCTCCCTCCATTCTCCTGTCTCCCCTCTCCCCCTCCATTCTCCCCTCTTACCCTTCTGTCTCCCCTCTCTCCTCCTGTCCCCTCCCCTCCCTTCTGTCACCCCTCCCTCATTCTCCCCTCTTACCTCCATTCTCCCCTCTTCCCCTTCTGTCTCCCCCTCTCCTCCCTGTCTCCCCTCTCCCCGCTGTCTCCCCTCTCCCCTCCATTCTCCCCTCTTCCCTCTCTCCCTTCTCCCCACTGTCTCCCTCTCCCCTCTTACTTCCCCTCTAGGTTTATTTGAATAATAGAATGCGTGTTTGTTTTGATCATTGACACACACACACACACACACACACCCCACACACACACACCCACACACACACACACACACACACACACACACACACACACACACACACACACACACACACACACACACACACACACACACACACACACACTGTTTCTCGAAGTATTTATTAATTATATTTTTTCATCAAAGTTTTGCTCTACTTTTCCTTTCCTTTTTCTTTTATTTCCTTTCCGTTCCTTTCCTTTGCTTCTCTTTTATTTCCTTTCCTTTCCTTTCCTTTCCTTTCCTTTCCTTTCCTTTCCTTTCCTTTCCTTTCCTTTCCTTTCCTTTCCTTTCCTTTCCTTTCCTTTCCTTTCCTTTCCTTGTTTCAGATAATAGATTATTTAATTTTTTGTTACGTGTTGTGGAGTTCCCCAGGACAGAGATGTAAATAAAGCTCTCTCTCTCTCTCTCTCTCTCTCTCTCTCTCTCTCTCTCTCCCTCTCTCTCTCTCTCCAAACCCTTTTCTCGTTCCTTCTTACCCATCTGCCTATTTCTCCCTTTCTCCTTCTTCTCCTCTTCCCCTTTTCCTCCTTCCTCTCCTCTTCTTCTTCCCCTTCCCTCCCCTCTTTCCTCCTCTCCTCCTTCCCATTTCCTCCCTTCTTTCTTCCTCCCTTTCCTTTCCTTTTCTATTTCCTCCCTTCTTCCTGTCTTCTGTTACTCCTCCTTTGTCTCTTCTCCCTCTCTTCTTCTACTCCTCATTCCTCTCTTCTTTTCATCCTCCTCCTATTCCTCCTTCCTCTCAACTTTTTTCCTTCTCCTTTTCCTCTTCTCTCTCCTCTTCCCTCCACCCCTTCGGTTCATGTAAACAATAGAGCAATGTTTTTGTCCGGGGTGTGGGGTGAGTGGAGTGGTGGAGGGTGGAGTGGAGGTGGTGGAGGGTGGGTGGTGGTGGGGAGGTGGGTGGGTGGTGGGGAGGTGGGTGAGTGGTGAGGTGTGGGTGGGTGGTGGTGGGGAGGTGAGGTCAGGCCAGTGGTGAGGGTGGTAGGAGGGTGGAGTGGAGTGAGTGGTGAGGGGAGGTGGGTGGGTGGTGTGGGGGGGAGGTGGGTGGAGTGGGGAGTTGGGTGGTGGGTGTTGAGAGGGGGTTAGGAGAAATGCACCAATGTGTCTTCCAATGTTATGTTTATCTGCATAAGCAACCCCTTCCTCATCCTCCTCACCTCCTTCCCTCATCCCTCCCTCACCTCCTTCCTCATCCCCTCCCTCCCTCCCTTCACCCCATCCCCTCCTCACCCCCTCACCCCCCCTTCCCCTCATCCCCCTCACCCCTCTGCCCCCCTTCCTTCGTCCTGTCACGACTTAATAATTATGCATCAAGATGACAGAAATTACAGCTGGTTGTGTTGAGTGTGTTGTGTTAGTGTGTTGTGTTGAAGTGCGTTGTCATGAGAGTGTGTTGAGTGCGTTCTCTGGTAAAACACTTCACACCACCTCATCTCTCTCTCTCTCTCTCTCTCTCTCTCTCTCTCTCTCTCTCTCTCTCTCTCTCTCTCTCTCTCTCTCTCTCTCTCTCCACCGCCTCACTTCACCTTCCTTCCTCTTCCTCCACCTCCTTACCTCCCCTAACCTCACCTCACTTCACCTACTTCACTTCCCTTCCTTTCCCTCCAGTCCCTCCCTCCCTCCCTCTCTCTCTCTCTCTCTTTTCCTTCACTCCCTCCTTCTTTAGCGTCACTTGGGATAATCGACAAATATTGTAACTTTAAATTGTGTTAAAAGTTCACAAAGGAAAATGGTCACAGATAATACAATTGTTTTCCGAAGCTGTGTATTGTACTAACCCATTAAGCGGCTGCCTCTATATTCTTCTTCTTCTTCTTCTTCTTCTTCTTCTTCTTCTTCGAACATAAGAATGGAAGAAACTGCAGCTGCCAATTAGCCCATACTAGGCAGTCCCATTTACACCCAACCCCTATTGCTCATATACCCATCCAACCTATGTTTGAAGCTATCCAGCGTATTAGAGTTAATGATGATATTTGGTAACTTGTTCCATTCATCCACTACTCTATTTCCAAACCAGTGTTTACCTATCTCGCGCCTAAATCTAAATTTGTCTAAATTAAAACCATTGTTACGAGTTCGCTCCTGGTTGGATAGTTTGAGTACCTTTGTAATGTCCCCTTTGTTTAGCCCTGACTTCTATTTATACACCTCTATCATATCGCCCCTCACTCTACGTCTCTCGAGGGAGTGCAAATTAAGATGCTTTAACCTGTGTCTGTACTCAAGGTTCCTAATGCCCGGGATTAGTCTTGTCATTCTCCTCTGAATTCTTCCTGGTTCTATATCCATTCTGTAGTACATACATACACTGGTTAAAAACAGGAAGGTAAAGGCATTATGTGATGATGAAGGAAGAATTGAAGGAACAGATGAAGGGAGAGATGAAGGGATGAAGGAAGAGATAAATGAAGACATGGAAGAAATAAAGAAAGAGATGATGGAATGAAGGAAAAGATGAATGAATGAATGAATGGAGGAATGAATGAAGAGATGAAGGAAGAAAAACGAAATGAAAGAAACAGATGAAAGAAGCCAATACAAAGAGAAGAAGAAAGCGGAGTTAACAAGCCAGAATGAAAGAAGTGGATGCCAGAGAAGTGCCTTGACCACCGCTTGGCACTGTACCAATCCTGTCTACGGTGACAGTGCCAGGTAATATATATATGTTTCTAAGTGTATATTGAGCTGTTTCATCTTGTTTGGTTTCTATCGTTTGTGACTGTTTTTGTGTGAAATTTCGTTTGTCAAGAGTGTGTGTGTGTGTGTGTGTGTGTGTGTGTGTGTGTGCGTGTGTGTGCGTTTGTGACTATGTAAACAACCATACAATAATATATAAAAGGTAAAAAAAAAGTAAAAAAAAGAGGCAATTTTTCATATTCTCTGACTCGCTTGACTTTTGCCAGTTTGGTCTTGTGCAATATGACCACTATGGTTCATCACCAAGCTATCTGGGGGCGGTAGGGGGGAGGTGAGGGAGGGGAGGTAAGGAGAGTGGGGGGTGGAAAGTAGGGAGGGAGGAGGTGGGGGAGGGAGAGGTGGGAGAAGGGAGGGAGGGAAGGAGGGAGGAGAACAATGCAGTGGCAACACACAGTCTGAGTGGGGGGAGGGAGGAAGAGTGGGGAGGTAGGGGCAGGGAGAGAGGTAGGGCAGGGAGAGAGGTAGGGAGGAGAGAGCCAGACAGCGTGCAACAGGATGCAGACATGCATTGATCTCGGCGGTGCTGCATGTTAGGGCGATGCAATGTTGGTTATGGTCGGGTGAGGCGAGGAAGCGTCCGCCCTCCCTCTACACCCCTAGGTAGTGTGTGTGTGTGTGTGTGTGTGTGAGGAAAGTTACTGATCATGTCGTGCACACACACACACACACACACACACACACACACACACACACACACACACACACACACACACACACACACATTGTCTAGTCTTCACCATTAGCTGATTGAAGTCATTAATCCTGGCTGGAAAATGCTGAGTGTGTTAATACATGATGGCCAGACTTACACACAGAGCGAATCAAGACATACATACATACATACATACATACATACATACATACATACATACGTACATACATACATACATACATACATACATACATACATACATACATACATACATACATACATACATACATACAGAGTGAACCAAGACAGACATACAGACCAACAGACACAGACAGCCAGACAGACAGACAGACAGACAGACAGACAGATAAATAGATACATACAGACAGAAAAGACATAGACAGTCAGACAGACAGACAGACGAACAGATAGACAGACAATAAACAGACACAGACAGCCAGACAGACAGACAGACAGACAGACAGACAGACAGACAGACAGACAGAACTTCACATGTTAATAACACTGTATGTTGTATTAGTCGTTTTTCTCTCCATCTACTGGAAAAAAAAAGTACTTACTATAATGGCTGGCGTGAAGAGATGTCTGTCTGTCTGTCCATTAGGTTATTAAAAGATACGGGCTGTTAATTTCTGAGCTGGTAAGTGTGGGGTAAACATACATACACAATGGTTGGCCCACCGTGTACGAGGATGGCCGGTCCAAGGGCCACCTAGGCGTGAATTTGTTTAGGGTGTAGAAGCTGTCGGCAATACAACAACCACACCCTGAGTTAACGAGCTGCATGACCCAGTGTTTAAGGTGTAGAAGCTGTCGCCAACACAACAACCACACCCTGAGTTAACGAGTTGCATGACCCAGTGTTTATGTAGAAAGCTGTCGCCAACACAACAAACTACACCCTGAGCTAATGAGCTGCATGACCCAGTGTTTAAGGTGTAGAAGCTGTCGCCAACACAACAACCACGCCCTGAGTTAACGAGCTGCACGACCCAGTGTTTAAGGTGTAGAAGCTGTCGCCAACACTACAACCACACCCTGAGTTAACGAGTTGCACGACCCAGTGTTTAAGGTGTAGAAGCTGTCGCCAACACTACAACCACACCCTGAGTTAACGAGCTGCATGACCCAGTGTTTAAGGTGTAGAAGCTGTCGCCAACACTACAACCACACCCGGAGTTAACGAGCTGCACGACCCAGTGTTTAAGGTGTAGAAGCTGTCGCCAACACTACAACCACACCCTGAGTTAACAAGCTGCACGACCCAGTGTTTAAGGTGTAAGCTGTCGCCAACACAACAACCACACCCTGAGTTAACGAGCTGCATGACCCAGTGTTTAAGGTGTAAGCTGTCGCCAACACAACAACCACACCCTGAGTTAACGGGTTGTTGACCCAGTGTCAAGGAATAGTCCGAGAAGACCGGACAACCCGCCAGCTGCACTGGCTAACCATTACCCCGAACACGATCCGCAAATCCATTAACATCCAGGTTCCCAATTACTGCTGGGCAGACAGAGGCAAATGGCACAAAGAAACTTGCCCATAGTTTCACCCCGTCCGGGATCGAACTCAGGTCCACTCACTTGCGAGGCGAGCATGCTGCCCATTACACCACAGGTGTCGCTATATACATACATACATACATACATACATACATACATACATACATACTGATATTCGTGAGAGCGAGAGAGTGTGTGTGTGTGTGTGTGTGTGTCTGTGTGTGTGTGTGTGTGTGTGTCTGTGTGTGTGTGTGTGTGTGTGTGTCTGTGTGTGTGTGTGTTGTGGAAAAATAAAACTGCACTGTTGGATTTCAGTCATTCCCCGTCACGTTTGAAAGTCATTAAGTTAATAGGAAATGGCTCTCTCTCTCTCTCTCTCTCTCTCTCTCTCTCCTCCCTGTCTGTCTGTCTGTCTGTCTGTCTGTCTGTCTGTCTCTCGTCTGCAGCATCACAGACAGACAGACAGGAGAGAGAGAGAGAGAGAGAATATTGTGCTTCTAACCAATCATTTTTACCCGTTAATACCTCACCTTCTCCGTAGGCCCAATGTCCCATAGGCCTGATTTCCTGTAGTCGTGATGTCCTTCCGCCTCTTCCTCTTGTTGTTTCATCCTCTTCCTTTCCTCTGTTTTATCTCTCCTTTCTTTTTGAGTTCCTGCTTCTCCTCCCCTCCCCCTCCTCTCTCTCTCTCTTGTTAGTATGATTGAAGTATATCTGGTGACGTCATACACTGAGAGTCACAGCTGCCTGGTGACGTCATACACTGAGAGTCACAGCTTCCTTGGTGACGTCATACACTGAGAGTCACAGCGCCTGGTGACGTCATACACCGAGAGTCACAGCTGCCTGGTGACGTCATACCGAGAGTCATAGCTGCCTGGTGACGTCATACACTGAGAGTCACAGCTTCTTGGCGTCATACACTGAGGTACAGCTGCTGGTGACGTCGCCACTGAGGAAGTCACGGCTGCCTGGTGACGTCGCACTGAGAGTCACAGCTGCTTGGTGACGACATACACTGAGAGTCACAGCTGCCTGGTGACGTCATTGCTACTGAGAGTCACAGCTGCCTGGTGACGTCATACACTGAGAGTCATTAGCGCTGCCTGGGGACGTCATACACTGAGAGTTACAGCTGCCTGGGTGACGTCATACATTGTGTTGTTACAGCTTCCTGGTGACGCGTCATACACCGGAGTTACAGCTGCCTGGTGACGTCATAGTTACAGCCTCGGTGACGTCATACACTGAGAGTCACAGCTGCCTGGTGACGTCATACACTGAGTGTTACAGCTGCCTGGTGACGTCATAGTTACAGCTGCCTGGTGACGTCATAGTTACAGCTTCCTGGTGACGTCATTCATTAGCGGTGGTAAGCGAATGGGGACTCTGGATTATCCACTTGTTTATATCACTTTCTTGCCCCGGTAACCTTTCCACACGTCATGATAATGTTGGCACTAAATTATATGAAACACACACACACACAGACACACACACACACACACACACACACACACACACACACACACACACACACACACACACACACGACTCAATATGCACGTCCCTCTGTCACCTTGTTAGTGTAAAATTATGTCACTAACAGCCAAGACATACGGAGAGAGAGAGAGAGAGAGAGAGAGAGAGAGAGAGAGAGAGAGAGAGTAGGCTGTGGTTATAATCCTTGATAATTTTATTTTAGGTTAGGGTTAGGTTAGGTTAGGTTATTAGGTTAGGTTAGGTTAGGTTAGGTTAGGTTAGATTGGCTTGTTTTGTTTGGTTAGGTTAGAAGCTAGGTTAGGTTCGGTCAGGTCAGGTTAGGTTAGGTTAGGTTAGGTCAGGTCAGGTTAGGTTAGGTTAGATTGGCTTGGTTTTTGTTTGGTTAGATTAGATTAGATATGACCAAACACATCTCGTCAGGTGTGGGAGGAAGGCCAGATTGTATAGTGTCCAAAATGAGTCTCGTCTCCTCAATATTTCTCCTCTTAATTCCACCCAAGAAGCGACATCTAGTGCTCGGTGTAATATATTAGACCATGGTAGAGTGTGCTACCTATCTGGGGTTATTTTTAAATCGTCAATATTTTCCAAGTGAGAGGCTGGCGACTTAAGTGGATCCATGGAGGGTGAGGAGGAGGGAGAGGGATGGTAAGAAGAGGGAGGGGGGTAAGGAGAGAGGGAAAGAGAGAGAGAGAGAGAGGGATGGTGTGTGACATGATCCGTCGAAGTTAGTGTGGGTGAAGGGGAAGTCAAGCAGACATGAGGTAGTCAAATGTGTCTTCTTCAATCCCTTGTTATGTTGTGATTACCCTGAGTGGCACTGAGTTGATGCTTGTTAGGTCGTCAGTCTACCAAGAGGATGCGTGTTACAGCTCTATAAACATGTGGGGTTTTATATTGACAGTAACTGGGGGAGGGGGGGTGGGGGTGGGTGGGTACAGATTCACTTCGTTACTCTTCGTTATTCTTCGTTACGTGGTGCAAGTAACTCATTGAACAGCGAGAGAGTTTTCCCATTAGAGTACACGGTATATGCCCTTCGGTACACAAGGAGGCAGCGTCTTTAGCACTATACTTGATTGCCTTAATTTCCCCAAACTGTAAAGTTAGGTACCTATTCACAGCTGGGTGGACTAGGGGTATATATGGTTCCTAGACACGTTATCATGGTTAACTTTTAATCAACAACATCAATAATTATGTCGGTTTAACCTCTGCTATACTGACCTCTTGTTCACCTGTTGCTTATTAATTAACTATAGGACACTTTAATACGCCTTACTCTGACGTCTAATTATAGGACACCTTAATTACACTTACGTCATCAAGGTATTATTTTCACCCTTAAGTTTGTTATGAATTCAATGATGTTATTCAGAGTATTTCTATACTGTTTATTTTTTCAGATTTATTCGTTTATTTTTTAGTATTTTTTATTTTTTATTTTATGGGATTTTGGATATAGGAAAGCCATCGAGGTGGTTTATACATGTGGGTAATTAACCTGTTTGAAAGGTCCTAATGTGTAGTTAAGCTCTCTATCCTTAAAACCCTGGAAATGCATAAGTAACACACACACACACACACACATACACACTCACACACACACACACTTTGGAATATGGCAAAGGTAAACATTCTCTTGAAAGCTAGAGAGAGAGAGAGAGCGAGAGAGAGAGAGAGAGCGAGAGAGAGAGAGAGAGCGAGAGAGAGAGAGAGAGAGAGAGAGAGAGAGAGAGAGAGAGAGAGAGAAATAATGTTGTTTACGGTAGACTGTGTTGGGGGTAAAGTGTTTACTCCTGGAGAAATAACACGTTTCTGTTTACCGTTAGCGATAAATATCAAAAAGTCTAGTGCTGAGATTATTACATAGTAGTGAATGTTTTCTCGTTCATTTACTTGTGGATAGACTCGGTATAAGGTTAAGTGATCCAATATTGTTCTTCCGCAGGTAAACTCCTCACAAGGGTTGGTTGGTGGGTGTCTAAGTAGAAGAAATCTTGATGTACAGGTAAACTTAAGGTAAGTAAATACCTGTGAACATTAATTAAAGTCTTGAGGTAAAGGATATGTATGTTGATGAGGTGTGTTGAGTGTTTACCTGGGTGTGGGTTTGTTAACACACCTGAGCTGCCTCACTCAGGTGTGTGTTGAGTGCTTACCTGGTGGGTCTGTCTCACACACCTGAGCTGCCTCTCACTCAGGTGCTGGAGTGTTTACCTGGTGGGGTCTGTTAACACACCTGAGCTGCCTTCACTCAGGTGTGTTGAGTGTTTACCTGGTGGGGGGGGTCTGTTAACACACCTGAGCTGCCTTCACTCAGGTGTTAGTTCAGACGACTTGATATATTATGCAACTGTTTTTGATCTTAAGTTAAAAAAAAATAACTTTTAATCCGTGTAAATAAAAAAAATCTTAATTGAGATATTTTAGAACTATTATCGATGTCGTTTAATCGTTCGAGTAATTACGTAGTCAAGATGGTTGAGTCCTGTTATATTATACATTAATAGTAAAGTCATCCTCGAGGGCTCACGTTTGATGCCTGTGTGGTGTTCCTGGAGGTGTTACTTGAAGCATAATCATGGTAGTCGTCCTCGTACTTATAACACTGTTCCTTGATGTGTGATCAGTAACTTCACTCGAAACATGAGATGAAAACAGTACGATCATAAGGCAATTTACTCAAGACAGCTGCTGAGGACATGTGTTAGGTGAACTCACTTCTGCCCACTGTGACAAGACACCTACGATCTCACGACTCATTCAGAAGTATACTCGGTGTGTGGGAGGAGAGAGAGAGTGACTCGCTAGTGTGGACTTATTAACTGTCATGGGATGGTCAAATGGGGTGTCCAGGCTCATGAGGGTTTAATTCACCCCATAATGTATTTGTTTACGTTGTGGTTGACGGTCCTAGTGTGTTTTTTGTTTTTACTCACGGAACAAGAAACATTCTCTATCCTCCTGTCCTCTTTCCTTCATCATTCTCTTCTTCTCTTCCTTCTTCCTTTCCTTCTTATCTACCTCCCTCCCTCATTCCTCCTCTCCTACCTACTCCCTGTCCCATCCTGCTTACCCATTGACCTCCACCTAAGGGTCACAGAGGGGGGCATGGCAGCTCTGATAACCCACTCAGGTCCTCCCTTTGGACATAAACCCCCGGCCTGCATCACACACCACTACTCACCCCCACCCTCCCACCCCCACCCCCCTCCCACCATCACCACTCTAAACATTGCTCCTCCAACCCTCCCCCATTAACTTCTCCCCCACCACCCCTCCCCTTCCCTGACGTTCATCTCTTACCACCCCCCTCCCCTTCCCTGACGTCTCTCACCCCCACCACACCACCACCACCACCACTACCACCCATTCACAAACTCCCATAAGGACGAGTGTCAAGGGGTATACCAAGGAGGACATGAACCTTCAAGGTGTAACTCGAGTGCTATCATAGAACCAGCTACTCCACCTTAATCTCGACCTTGCTGGCTATCATGGGTAATAATGTCCTTTTAGTTCTAGACTGAATCCTACGTAAAGGATTCAGCTCGCGGGGTTGAAAAGGACTCGAGGAGGGTCAAGGAGAAGGGGAAACTTTTTTCCCTTATTTCCTTAGTGTCCTCCCCCCCCAAGATGTAGTGAAGTAGGTGAGGGAGAGGCTGATGCATGCTGAGGGGGCTGATGTATGCTGAGGGAGGCTGATGGATGCTGAGGGAGGCTGATGTATGCTGTAGTGAAGATCTTTCTGGGTTCCTTTGTTATCCCATTACCATCTGCAAATTGATTGAATGTCCGTCTGTCTCACTATCTCTAAATTGTCTCTCTATTGTTTCAGTCATCTCTCTTTATACCTAAGAACACTGTAGGAGATAAAGAACACCCTTGTGCAACTCCTTCTGATCTTGTTCTTCCTCTCAGTTACCCCTTCGTCAGCGTCTTCTTCAGGTTACTTTGATGATTAGTTCTTCATCCAGTTCTCGTAAAGGGTCTTGTAGATGGTGGTGGTTGTGGTGATAAAATGGTGATGTTTTGATGGTGATGATGATGATGGTGATTTTAATGATAGTTAATTAACTGAATAAGAAAACAATAACAAACATTTTGGTAATAATGATCGTGTTAAATATAATGATGACGGTAGTGAATAATGACAATAATAATGAAAATGATGATAATAATGACAATGATGATAATGATGATAATAATAACTGTAATAATAATAATGACTAACAATAATGATGAGTTAAATTAAAAAAAAATACCGATACAAAAATGATTAAAGACAACAAAGTAAAAATAACAACAAAAAGTGGCGACAACGACCCTAAACAACTCAATGACCTTGTTAGTACCCCGCCCTTGTTAGTACCTTGTATAAGCCGCCCTTGTTGCCTACAGAGAACACTAGACCACACTCCTGGCCAGTTGAGGGGATAAAACTCGGCTTTTACTGGGGAGAGGGGGGATGATAAAGCCGGAAATTCAGCCGGGTAAGGAAAGTTGCAAATTGAGGTCAGGTGTTTGAACAACTCATTTACCTGTTTAACTTAACTTTTATATATGACGTCATTTTACTCTATATAAACTGGAGGTAAATTGATTAGTGGAGCTGTGACGTCAAGATGTAAACAAACTGATGTATTAGTGGAGCTGTGACGTCAAGATGTAAACAAACTGACGTATTAGTGGAGCTGTGACGTCAAGATGTAAACAAACAGACGTATTAGTGGAGCTGTGACGTCAAGATGTAAACAAACGTAGGAGCAATGACGTCAGTAGATGAACAAACGTAAAAGTGTAACTGTAACGTAAAAAAAAAAAAAACTAAAATTAGAAACTTCGGTTTTTTTTCCAATAATGAAAAAAGTAAGACGGTAAAAATATTTATTGGGTGTGTATCTGTTTTTCTGTCTAATTTGTATTTGTCTGTCTGTCAGTCTGTCTGTCTGTCTGTCTGTCTGTCTGTCTGTCAGTCTGTTAACCTCTCTGTCTGTCTACCTATCAATATGTCTGTCTGTCTGTCTGTCTGTCTGTCTGTCTGTCTGTCTGTCTGTTAACCTCTGTCTGTCTACCTATCAATATGTCTGTCTGTATGTCTGTTGTCTGTCTGTCTGTCTGTCAGTCTGTTAACCTCTCTGTCTGTTTACCTATCAATATGTCTGTCCGTCTGTCTGTCTGTCTGTCTGTCTGTCTGTCTGTTAACCTCTCTGTCTGTTTACCTATCAATATGTCTGTCTGTCTGTCTGTCTGTCTGTCCTGTCAGTCAGTAACCTCTGTCTGTCTACCTATCAATATGTCTGTCTGTCTGTCTGTCTGTCTCTGTCAGTCTGTCAGCCTATCTGTCTGTCTACCTATCAATATGTCTGTCTGTCTGTCTGTCTGTCTGTCTGTCTGTCTGTCAGTCTGTTAACCTCTCTGTCTGTTTACCTATCAATATGTCTGTCTGTCTGTCTGTCTGTCTGTCTCGGTCTCTGTCTCTCTTTCCTATCTCTTATTTTTTTCTCCCTCTACCCTTCCACACCTCCACCACTCCACCACTCCACACCTCCACCACTCCACTCCATCCCTTCATTACTCCACTCCCTCCTTCCTCCACCCCATTACTCCACTCCATCCCTAAACTCCCTCAATCCTCCACCCCTCCACCACTCCACTCCATCCCTCCACCCTTCCATCTCCCAACTACTCCACCACCTTACCCCCCCCCACCCCACCACTCCACCCCCTCACTCCACCCTTCCCTCTCCCAAATCTCACCAGGGAGAATCAATTACCCATTTTCTAGAAGTAAAAACTAAACTAAACTTCCAGATAAGAATGATTAACAAAAATGAACAGGAATAATTGTAAAAAAAATAAATTAATCCCACGAGAAGGGACAACACAGTCAATTTTGCTTCGTCAGCGCCTCAGGGTGGATAAGGTAGTGGTGTATGTGAACTGCCTCGTGAAGTGTGGCTGAGAAGCTCGTCAGGTACTGTAGAAGGGCAAGGAGTAGGCGTCAGCTGGTATAGGCGTCAGCTAGTAAGAGTGTAACGTCAGAGAACACCGTCAGCTTGTGTAGGAGTCTATGTAACGCCTTCAGATCAAATTATCGTCGTGTTGTGGTAAAATTTGATAACCGACCTTTGTCAGAGTTACATAACAGGAGTAGAGCTTCAGTACTATACACGCTGGAGTGAGATCATTGGTGTAACTCAGTGATAACAGTTAACCCATCCTCTAAAGAAATATCGTCCTTTCAAGTTAATTTTTGATAACATTAATGAGTTTCCAGGTATTTTTATTTTATTATTTACCGAACTTTACAAATATGGAGGTGGTTGTTTTTACCTGGTACTATTATTTTTGGTTGAGGATTTGATAGAATGTTTTGAATCATGTTAAGGTTTTGTTCTAACATACTAGTAAAATTCTGACAGCTTAGATATCAGAATATTTATCTCTAAGTGTTAACAAATGAAAGGTTTTGTCTTAACCCAACCAGCCAAAGCCTCCTCAAGTCACCGGGCCGTATATCACTTTGGTTAGGTTAGGTTAGGTTTGGTTAGGTTAGTAATAAGGTGTATAATTATCATGTCTAATAAGCTGGAGTGTTTAATCTTCATGTAATCCAAATCTTTATTTAAATCTTAATATTTTCTCTGCAGGAATATGTAGAGCCGTGACTTGGCTTCAAATATACCTTGAAAATACTCATATGTTGTGTGTGTGTGTGTGTGTGTGTGTGTGTATGTGTGTGTGTGTCTCGGGTACTATAACGCCATGTATGGAGTCACGGGGGGGGGGTTACAACCGCACATGAAACAAAAGGATTAAAGATAATAGAAATAATAACAACAGACACGCCCTCTGAACCTTAGTCTCTTGTTTAACTCAAAAACTCTCAATGAAAAATAAGCAGAGAGTAGCTCAGCAGTAAAACCTAAGCTTGGGATAATCTTTTATATAACCTGGAACATGTTATCAGAGTGTTACTGTCTCCAGGTTGTATAGTTCTATTATTGTGATGGCGTAATGAGAGTCAGGGAACTGTATGTGTGTGTGTTTGTGTTAATATTCACACACACACACACACACACACACACACACACACACACACACACACACACACACACACACACACACACACACACAGAAGATGTTTTCCAAATGTTTTTTTTTATCTTATTCAACTCCTAACAATGTACTTCAATAACCTCTGTTTATATACTTAAGAAAATTCTCTTCATGTGAGGTTGTGAGAGTCTCCAAATGTCGTAAGTTACTTGGGAATTAAGAGGGAAATATACCAGTCTAGTTCATGTTATTGTCGTGTAAATATTCAGCTTTAAGACCCTCGACAAGGCCACAACACGAACAAAACTCCGACGACAACAAACGCAATATGTAAAAGTTGACGACGTTCCTTCCTTCTTGTTATGTTTCCAGGTACTCTTTTGTCTCGTGGATATTATACGTGTAAAGTTTTCCCTTCTAAAAGATTTTCCTTCCAAAAGACTGTTTGTGATATTGGCTCTTATTTTCCTCATATACTTCTTAATGACCGTTTTTTTCCTCATAGACTGTTATTAATGACCTCTTTTCCTCATAAACTATATTTCAATGCATTTTTCCGCCTAAAGTGCATTGTATTAACCATTTTCCTCGCATTAGCAGGACAGTGTACCGTTAGTCAACCAGCAAACATACAGCTAACATAATATTTCGAGTTGTTTCCCCTTAGACGAGAACAGAAAACGGGAATCAGCGCAAAGTTCTAGTAACTCACAAGGGAAGCGTTCATTCTTCTGGTAACTCACAAGGGAAGCGTTCATTCTTCGGGTAACTCACAAGAGAAGCGTTCATTTTTCTGGGAACTCACAAAAGAAACATTCATTCTTCCCGGCGTGTAACTCTCTGAACATGAGTGACTGGGAATGAGAGTGCAGTAGTACTAATGTGTCCTGAAGAAGAAGAAGAAGAAGAAGAAGAAGAAGAAGAAGATGTGTGTGTGTGTGTGTGTGTGTGTGTGTGTGTAATAATAATAATAATAAATGTTTTTAGAGTTGCAGCCTGTGCAGAAAATATACAGACTTACATTTGATTTAGACATAATGATATAATATGCATTGAACAGGCCTGTACAGTACATAAATCAGAGTTGTTTATTATTTCAATAGATGGGATGGTGCTGTTCTTATATCTATCGGCTCTTATGGGCGGAATGCTGGGACTGTTATGGCGATGACGAGGGTGGTGCATGCCAAACCTTTCCAGTGCTTGGTGGTGGAGGTCACTGAGGATGGTATTCCAGGGTGGAGAGAGCGTTGAGCCGGAGTATTCTGCGCCGGAGCATGATTCTGGCAGGCCCTTTTCTGTACTTCTCTAGCTGACGTTGAGAAGACGACCAGGTATCAAACGTACCAGAACAATAACCAAACCTTCACTGTAAATTAATAACATGTACCTGAACACCTGATTAATTACTCGTACAGTGAAATAATCAACAGTAATAACAGTGAAATAAATCAACAGAAATAAATCAACAGTGAAATAAATCAACAGTGAAATAATAAACAATGAAATAATCAACAGTGAAATAATCAACAATGAAATAAATCAACAGTGAAATAAATCAACAGTGACATAAACAACAGTGAAATAAATCAACAGTGAAATAAATCAACAGTGAAATAAATCAACAGTGAAATAAATCAACAGTGAATAACAGTGAAATAAATCAACAGTGAAATAATAAACAATGAAATAATCAACAGTGAAATAATCAACAATGAAATAAATCAACAGTGAAATAAATCAACAGTGACATAAACAACAGTGAAATAAATCAACAGTGAAATAAATCAACAGAATCAACAGTGAAATAAATCAACAGATAATCAGCAGTGAAATAAATCAACAGTGAAATAAATCAACAGGAAATAAATCAACAGTGAAATAATCCCCATTAACTTAGTGTATTAACCCTACTAAACATGACCAATTAATTTACCAAAGGCTCCACCATCACACCACATGTTCCTAACCTCTGCCAACCCCCTTTGTATTTTTATGTACGGGAGCTAATTTTGTGTTCGGTGGAATAGCTATTACCTTTATGGGTGAATATAAATATGCAGAATGCCGTGTTGCAGAGGGCAGAGGCCACACGGCGACTCCACGGCTGTCTGCTAAAAAATAGTGTTCGTGTCCTAGCTCTCGTTAGCCCGGAATGAAACCCGAATCCGCAATGTCATTTATCAGTATAATTAACTCCGCTTATACCTACTACGCCACGCCTGGATCAGGCTGCACCCAGCTGCTGTACCGGGAGGGGGGGAGAGTACCTAGAGACGCACCTGAGATACCTGAAGAGAGAGACGTACCTGGGAGAGGGGGATGATCCAGGCTGACTAATTTAACAACGAAGGTGACCCACGATACGGGGTAAGCTCCTCCTTCCTCCTCCCTCGTCCTCCTCCATCTTCCCTCCTTCTCCTCGATCTCCATCCTCTTCCTCATTCTTCCGCTTCCTCCTTCCTCTGTATTCTTTTTTCTCCTCTCCCTTGCCTGTCCCTCCTTAGAGGTGTGTGTGTGTGTGTGTGTGTGTGTGTGTGAACTCTTCCATAAAATTCTTTCCTCCATCTCTTTTTAATTTGTTTAGAAACGAGCAAACTTGATGCTCGTCCAGACGGTGGAAAAGAAGGAAAGTGAATATGGAACGGGGAGACAGGAAAGAATCTGGGTTGGAAGGAGAGGAGGAAGAGGGAGGAAGGCACGGTATCTACCTAATGCCTTTGTGAAGGCTTAATAAATCGGTAAATTTAATGTTTTTATATAGGAGGGAGGAAGAGAGAGAAAGGAAGGAAAGGGAGGAAGGAAGAAAGTGTGAAAATAAGAGAAGGTAAAGGATAAGGAGAAATTGAGGAAGGGGAGGAAGAATGGGAAGGAGGTAAAGGAAAGGAGAAGGATTGGGAGGAAAAGGAAAGAGGTGAAAAGAAGAAGGAAGGAGAGAAAGAAACGGGGAGAGGAGAGGAGGAGAGGAGGAAGACTTAGTTGTTGAAGCACAGTAATACATTATAACATCAACATCAGAACTTTAGTTGTTGAAGCACAGTAATACATTATAACATCAAACATCACACCTTAGTTGTTGAAGCACAGTAATACATTATAACATCAACAAAAATTCTATCCCTTACATTATTGTTATATGAAATATTTATCATTAAAAACAAACATTAATATCAATAGATAAAATAAACCCCGCTCACCTGGTACGATGTCCTGCAAGCCCTGACCTCTCGTACGTCTACGGAAGGGTCGAAAGGGACGTGATTGCTGCCCGTATCATCATTGGGTATGACTTTGCTTGGGAGACTGGTATCCCCGCATCCCCTGAGCAACGCTCTTGTGCATTATGCAGAAGACCCGACAGCAGCACCCTTATCCACTACCTCCTAAGATGTCCCCACATAACGCTTCCGTGACGCCTGCTGACCACCACTCCACGACCCCTGACGGAGACACGATGATCCTCCCCATACTGCCAGATATATAAATAATAAATTTGTTAAAAGGAATATCCTTCCTTCCTAGCTTTAGTAAGCCCTTTATACTGTATATACTCATTCACACTTGCCAGATGCTTCTGGTGTCACAGGCACCTAGTGACACTAGGATCCCGCTCTCTATCAAGGAATACACAATAATTGAAAATTGAAATAGATAAAATAATATGATATAATTACTTTTCCCACTAATAAGTATACAAAATTACATTAAACCGACAATCTAAATACTCGCCTTTCTTTACACCAAATCACAATGTTTTAAACATCGTAAAGACTCTTTGATGATTTTTTTTTCAGACATGAGAACAAATTTCACTCTCGTTGTTGGTCTTCTGACGGATCAAGTAATAAACTGAATGAGGATATTTTAGTCATTCTCAAAGGTACCTGCCTACTTCACCTACCTGCCTGCCTGCCTACTTACCTACCTACCCACCTACCTACCTGCCTGTTTACACTCAGATACACGCACCGAGTAACACTGCAAGAGTCACAACGGGAGGAAAGAATGGTGTCTGAGAGTCTCTAACAGGATTACCGACGACGGTATTGATTCTATTCTAACTTTAACACTATTAACCCTCTTACCTTCAGTTGCCCACCAGAATGGCTAGCCTCCACCTGTGCTCCTAGCGGCTGTTTCCATTTTTACCCTTCGCCCCTCCTCCTCCTCTTCCACCTCCTCCCCAGCCACATCTCCTGCCTCGCCTCCTTCCCACCTCCCAGCCACACCTGTTCCTGCCCTCGCCCCCTCCACCCCTATGGGTTATAAGGTTAGGAAGTACTAGGCTGAGCTTAGAAAACATCTTAGCAGGATATCTCTATTGTGTTGATAGTTTATGTCACGTGTTACCTCCCCCAAAGCTGTGGCGGAGGAGGCTGGAGGTCGAAGCAGAGGAGGAGGAGGCCAATGAGAGAGGAAGGAGGAGTAGGAGGAGATATGCCAGTGGGGTGAAGGGATGTGGTAGGAGGAGAAGGAGAATAATGCCATACAGTATTTACGAACTAGTTTTTCCTCGCGTAGTTTATTTCCTTCATTAGTTTTCTGCATCCCTCAGGTTACCTCTGACGCCTCATCTCTTTAACTTCATTACTTTCTCAGACACATTCACTTCTACCTACATGACACACACTTTCCTCCATTCTCAAGAAGACTCCCCGTCCCCTTCCTTATTTTGGGTATATTTACTTTTATTCACACTCACTTATTAACCTTTTTTTCTACATTATCTTCCAAACTAATCACAAATATTTACATCTTTTCCTCTCTGAGCCCATCAAACCAGGGTCATTTATAAACACCAGCTGACTCCTGCCTCCCAAATGCACCCTTCGGCTTTATTAAACTTGCACCCTGCCTCCCCTGCTTCCTCCCCCTGCCTGCCTTCTTCTGTCTGCCTCCTCCCTGTCTGCTCTGTCGCTCCTCCCCTGTCTGCCTCCGTTCCTCTGCCGGCCTGCCACACACCCCCCTTCCTCCCTGCCCCTTCCCTACCTGCCTGCCACTCTGTATTCACCTGTCGTATTGTTTAAACATTGAACAGCCCGGGCGACAGTACACATCCTGCTGTAGCCTCTGTAAAGTCTAAAATCGATTTCAAAATTTTGATCTTGGTGGACTGTCCGGAGTGACTGAGTTAACCCTGACCTCCGAGTTAATCCCAGACTACTGAGCCCCAAACCAATGAGTTAACCCCAGGCCAGTGAGAAACCCTAGATTGCGTGGTATATAATGCGAACGAGTCGAGCGAGTGAACCACTGTATGGTGTGAAGAGCGTGCACGAGTGCTGTCCTAGTGGCGTGAGGACGTGCGTGAGTGCGCCTCCAAGCGGTGTGAATGAAGTTGGAAGTCTGAGTAGTTAGATGACAGAGGCTTCGTGATCATGTGAGACAGATTGTTTCCAGCTGCATCACTGTACAGACCTCTCCCAGTAAACTGCATCTGTGAAGACTGTGTTTCAATGAGCCGTCGGGAACCAAATAGAACTTGAACACAGACCAGTGAGTTAACCCCAGAACAGTGAGTTAACCCTAGAACAGTGAGTTAACCCCAGAACAGTGAGTTAACCCTCAGACCTCAGACACTGTGTTTAAACTACCACAATATTTCCTAGTCTTTACACCAGGTGAGTCTATTTAACATCTGGTGAAGTGTTTTAACTGTCTGCACCTGGGGAGTAGACCTCCGACTTCCCTAATTGACCCATGAGTTAACCACCAAACTAGATATATATCCCTTAACGATGTGTATATTTCATGGGGGTATATGACGTGTCCTTGTGTGGGGGTGGAGGAGGGAGGGAGGGAGGGTACAAAGCTTCTTTAACTAAGATAAGACTAGTATTTATTTTCCGTTGTTAGTAAGTTAAATAAATAATGTAAAGACCACCTGAAGATTAGACATCCCATTATTTATTTCACGTGATGATTGAAACACACCCAGCTCCAACCCAGCCCAGCCCAACCCAACCTCAGCCCAGCCCAACCCAACCCAGCCCCAACCCAACCCAGCCCAACCCAACCCAACCCAACCCAACCCCAACCCAGCCCAACCCAACCCAGCCCAACCCAGCCCAGCCCAACCCAACCCAGCCAACCAACCCAGCTTCAACCCAGCCCAACCCACCCTCCCAACCCAGCCCAACCCAACTCCAGCCCAACCCAACCCAACCCAACCAACCCAACCCAGCCCAACCCAACCCAGCCCAACCCAGCCCAACCAACCCAGCCCAACCCAGCCAACCCAACCCAGCCCAACCCAACCCAGCCCAACCCAACCCAGCCCAACCCAACCCAACCCAGCCCAACCCAGCCCAGCCCAACTCCAGCCCAACCCAACCCAACCCAGCCCAACCCAACCCAGCCCAACCCAACCCAACCCAACCCACCAACCAATCCAGCCCAAAACCCAACCCAACCCAACCCAGCCCAAACCGGCCCAGCCTCAACCCAACCCAGCCTCCAACCCAAATCCAGCCCAGCCCAACCCAACCCCAAGCCCAACCCAACCCAGCCCAACCCAAACCAACCCAACCCAACTCCAACCCAACCCAGCCCACCAGCCCAACCCAACCCAACCCAACCCAACCCAACCCCAACCCAACCCAACCCAGCCCAACCCAACCCAACCCAGCCCAACCAACCCAGCCCAACCCAACCCAACCCAACCCAACTCCAACCCAACTCCAACCCAGCCAACAACCCAACCCAACCCAGCCCAACCCAACCCAACCCAACCCAACCCAGCCCAAACCCAGCCCAACCCAACCCAACCCAACCCAGCCCAACCCAACCCAGCCCAATCCAAATCCAACCCAGCTCAACCCAACCCAGCCCAACCCAGCCCAGCCCAACCCAACCCAACCCAACCCAACCCAACCCAGCCCAGCCCAAACCACCAACCCAACCCAGTCCAGCCCAACCAGCCCAACCCAACCCAACCCAACCCAGCCCAACCCCAGCCCAACCCAACCCCCAACCCAGCCCAACCCAGCCCAACCCAGCCCAACCCAACCCAGCCAGCCTAACCCAACCCAGCCAACCCAACCCAACCCAACCCAGCCCAACCCAACCCAACCCAACCCAACCCAACCCAACCCAGCCCAGCCCAACCCAACCCAACCCAACCCAGCCCAACCCAACTCCAGCCCAGCCCAACAACCCAACCCACCAACCCAGCCCAACCCCCAACCCAACCCAGCCCAACCCAATCCAACCCAGCCCAACCCAACCCAACCCAGCCCAACCCCCAGCCCAACCCAACCCAACCCAGCCCAGCCCAACCCAACCCAACCCAACCCAGCCCAGCCCAACCCAACCCAACCCAGCCCAGCCCAACCCAACCCAACCCCAGCCCAGCCCAGCCCAACCCAACCCAACCCAACCCAACCCCAGCCCAACCCAACCCAACCCAGCCCAACCCAACCCAACCCAACCCAGCCCAGCCCAACCCAAACCAACCCAACCCAACCCAGCCCAACCCAACCCAACCCAGCCCAACCCAACCCAACCCAGCCCACCCAACCCAACCAACCCAACCCAACCCAACCCAGCCAGCCCCCAGGTAACGTTTAGGTGTTTAATCATTTAATCATCAGGTGAAATAAACCATGTAAACAGACCGAACGAATCTTGTATAAAAATCCCCATTTGGTTTGTCTAAGGCGGAACCTTCTCCATAAAACAGTTCAAAACACAAAGGAAATAAAACCAGATTAAACTGTGTTGGTGTTTGTTAATTTGTTTTGTTTGTTTGTAGGATTCTTTCGAGTTACGTAATAGTGAAACAAATAAAGACAAAATGAAAAAAAAATGTTGAGTACAATTTGTCGTTGCAAGTCACTTTTCATCTATCCTTCTCTCTCTTCCCTCCATCCTCCTCCATTCTCCTCTTCACCACTCCCTCCTACCCCCACAACCACCTACCCCTTCCTACACTAACACACCCTCCAACCCCCTCACACAAACTCCCCACCACTACGACCCCTAAACCACCACTACGACCCCCTAAAACCACCCTTACGACCCCCTAAACCACCCTACGACCCCCTAAACCACCCTACGACCCCTTAAACCAACTTACGACCCCTAAAGCACCCCCTACGACCCTAAAGCCACCCCTACGACCCCTAAAACCACTTCTACCACCTAAAACCACCACCTACGACCCCTAACCACCACCACCACCAACAACAAATCGACCACGGAACTGTACGTGAATTATTAATATTTACTTATTTTTTTTACAATTATATACTGTCCTCTCTGAGTATTCGTGTGCAACTACCTAATCACCTGGAGTGCTTTTGTGCCACGAGCAATTAACTTTATGAGTAAAATGTCAACGCGTGAGTCATTTTTTTTTGTGTGACGAGAGAACAGATGCTTGAACAATTCATATAACATTTAGGTGAACATTGTGTTATATACTGAACTGTAATTTACATGTTGTGTTGTGTAGCATTATGTTGGTGGGTTGTGTTGTAGTGTTGTTGATGCTATTACTTTACAACTGTGATTATTATTATTGTTTTTGTTGCTGTTATTAATATTTTTATTATTATTATATTATTATTATTAATTTATTATTATTATTATTATTTTATTATTATTATTATTTTATTATTATTATTATTTTATTATTATTATTAAGTCAAAGTTACTGTAGCGTTTATTTCACATTACGTTAATAAGTTTCCTCTGTGAGACCCGAGCAGCCTTGTGGCAGCTTTGATGCCTTATATTACAGCCAAGAAATTAACCCTTCATTATTGTAGGTGTCTTAGTCATGTCTTAGTCATGTTAAGTAGTCAGGTGTCTTAGTCATGTCTTAGTCAGGTGTCTTAGTCATGTCTTAGTCAGGTGTCTTAGCCAGATGTCTATTAAAATATGACATTACATCTCCGTCTACCATGTCTCTTCTTGAGCTAAATCATTTTGTCTCTATCTCTTCCGGAAAATCTTAAATATGTTTATGTCGTTCAAGTTTTACATTACAACTTAAATCGTCTCACAGCGTCGAGTTTATGTCGTAACTCCATGAAAATAGTAACATAAATTTAGCTTCTGGTGTAAACTCGTAAGGTACAGTGAAACCTCCAATTAAGGGACTGTGTGTGTGTGTGTGATGAAAGTCCCTTATATCGAGGATCCGTTATATGGAGGCTTTACTGTAGTCCCGTAGGCTGGTGATGGCATGAGTTTGGGTGATAAAACGTGGCAGTAATATTTGTTTTGGCAGCAAGCACTTAGTGTTGAGTCAAAACGCAACAGCAGGTAGATGGCGTGGGTGAAGCTCAGGTCACACACACACACACAGCAAGTAAACTCTAACTATTATACGAGAGTTGGTACACCATCCAATACCTTCTTCCCTTCCTCAGTGTGAAAATGAAGTGTAACAGAAAACGAGAATCATAGGGATGTCAATATTTGGTGTTGACAGTCAAGGGGGAGACTAAAATAAACGTGAGATGTGTAGGAGTGATATAGGTTGTACTCACCAGTTGCCTGTACGTCGTGATGTAAAACGTAACCTCCCACACGTAAATAATTGCATTGAAATCTGTGAAAGTTCGACTATAATATGGGTTAGGTTAAGTTCTGCGTCTTGTTATAGATGTGAAAACAAAATATTAACACAGACCCATAGTAACATTAGTCTCTTAATTCATCTCATAAACACAGGGACATGTCACAAGTGCCGACGTGTGCTGTGGTGTCTTGTCTTGGCACTTCACCTCCCGGATACAACGGCAGTACGGTACACAACACCTCGCCCACGGCACCGGCGTTAAGGGATAACTTAACCATTCACCGAACATTTGGTATTCTGTCGCAGCTTTGTTCGCTCGTGTGTGTCTGCAGTGTTGAGGATTTAAAGGCCGGGTTACTGTTAATGGCCAGACAATTTCATCGTATTTAGCGAGGCTCCTGCTGTTTCCTGCCTCCGGTGCTGTGTTGCAAGAGGAAGGCGCCCTCCTGCCTCTACTCCCACAGAAGGGGCGGCGGACCTTTTGGGTATAAATTCAACTACGTGAAATGCGCTAAAACCTAACCTAACCTAACCCCTCCAGATAGCCTTAGGGTGTTTAATCACCAGGAAAAATAAACCGTGGGAACACTAATCTTCTCGTGATCCGCCAATTGGTTTTAAATGAGAACCGGACAAGGGTATTTGATGCGTAGATTAACTTGGCTGTCGGTGAAATACAAGGAAAAATCGTAACAGTGTCCGTGGAATAATGAACACTGGCAGTAAATTCCTTGGCATCGACTTCAGGTAAACTAGAGCCTGTGAGATCTGACGAAGGTGGTACTTAAAAGTGTTTTGCCAGGTGACCCCCCGAAGCTTGACCTGCAGGTGTGTCTGGATGATATTATTGTTTGCACAGACAGTGATGACAATGGGTTAGGTTAGGTTTGGTTTGGTTAGGTTTGGTTACCAGGTCATCACCACCTCAGGTCATCGCTCCTCAGGTCATCACCCCTCAGGTCATTATCCCAGGTCATCACCCTCAGGTCATCACCCTCAGGTCATCACCCCTCAGGTCATTACCCCAGGTCATCAGCCTCAGGTCATCAACACCCGTCAGGTCATCACCTCAGGTCATCACCCCTCAGGTCATCACATCCCAGGTCATCACCCCTCAGGTCATCACCCCTCAGGTCGTCACCCTCAG
Organism: Homarus americanus; assembly: GCF_018991925.1. NCBI lineage: Eukaryota > Metazoa > Arthropoda > Malacostraca > Decapoda > Nephropidae > Homarus > Homarus americanus. The sequence goes on along the minus strand of NW_024718273.1, from coordinate 20,089,974 downwards.
GTCACTTATCCCAGGTCATCACCTCAGGTCATCACCTCAGGTCATCACCCCTCAGGTCATCACCTCAGGTCGTCACCCCCAGGTCATTATCCCAGGTCATCACCCCTCAGGTCATCACCCTCAGGTCATCACCCTCAGGTCACCTCAGGTCATCACCCCCAGGTCATTATCCCAGGTCATCAGCCCTCAGGTCATCACCGTCAGGTCATCACCCCCAGGTCATCACCCCTCAGGTCATTATCCCAGGTCATCACCCCTCAGGTCATCACCCCCAGGTCGTCACCCTCAGGTCATTATCCCAGGTCATCACCCTCAGGTCATCACACCCCTCAGGTCATCACCCCTCAGGTCATCACCCTCAGGTCGTCACCCCTCAGGTCATTATCCCAGGTCATCACCCTCAGGTCATCAGCCGTCAGGTCATCACCCGTCAGGTCATCACCCGTCAGGTCATCACCCCACAGGTCATCACCTGTCAGGTCATCACCCGTCAGGTCATTATCCCAGGTCATCACCCTCAGGTCATCAGCCGTCAGGTCATCACCCGTCAGGTCATCACCCCTCAGGTCACCCCCTCAGGTCATCACCCCTCAGGTCATTATCCCAGGTCATCACCCTCAGGTCATCAGCCCTCAGGTCATCACCCCAGGTCATCAGCCCCCAGGTCATCACCCCACAGGTCATCAGCCGTCAGGTCATCACCCGTCAGGTCATCATCACCCCTCAGGTCATCAGCCCCCAGGTCATCACCTCAGGTCATCACCCTCAGGTCATCACCCTCAGGTCATCACCCCTCAGGTCATCAGCCGTCAGGTCATCACCCGTCAGGTCATCACCCCTCAGTCATCACCTCAGGTCATCACCCCTCAGGTCATCAGCCAGGTCATCACCCCTCAGGTCATCACCCGTCAGGTCATCACCCCTCAGGTCATCAGCCCCAGGTCATCACCCGTCAGGTCATCACCCCTCAGGTCATCACCTCAGGTCATTATCCCAGGTCATCACCCCTGTATCACCCCTCAGGTCATCACCCCCAGGTCATCACCCCTCAGCCACATCCCAGTCATCACCTCAGGTCATCACCCTCAGGTCATCACCCCTCAGGTCATCACCCCCAGGTCATCACCCCTCAGGTCATCAGCCCCAGGTCACCTCAGGTCATCACTTAGGCCATCACCCCAGGTCATCAATATCCCAGTCATCACCCTCAGGTCATCACCCTCAGGTCATCACCCCAGGTCATCACCTCAGGTCATCAGCCCCCAGGTCACCCTCAGGTCATCACCTGTCAGGTCATCACCCGTCAGGTCCCCCGCCAAGCTGAGTTCATTTTAACATTTCTCGCAAAAAAAGAAAGATAAAAATCTTTACTTGAAATTTTCTGGGAAATATTAAATGTCTTTTATTTTTCCTCAGCTACCAGAAATCTTTTGTTTTTGACGTTGTTATTGTTTTTGTTGGTGTTTTCGGTTTTTATTGTTACTGTTTTTGTTGTTATTTTTATTGTTGTTTTTGTTACTGTTTTATTGTTATTGTTTTTATTTTGTTACTGTTTTTGTTTTTTGTTCCTGTTTTTCTTGGTGTTTTATTATTGTTACTGTTTTTGTTGCTGTTTTTGTTACGGTTTTTTTTACTGTTTTTGTTGCTGTTTTTGTTGTCATTGTTGTTGTTTGTAAATTCCTTGAACATAGACTCTTGTTCTCCTCGGTGTAGGGAGGACGTGCAGTACTGGGTGGTGTTCTGTGTTGGGTAATGGTCAGCATGCTCGCCTCGCAAGTGAGTGGACCCGGGTTCGATCCCCGGGCAAGGTGAAACTATGAGCAAGTTTCTTTACGCCATTTGCCTCTGTCTGCCCAGCAGTAATTGGGAACCTGGATGTTAATCGATTTGCAGATCGTGTTCCGGGGTAATGGTTAGCCAGTGCAGTTGGTGAGTTGTCCGGTCTTCGACTATTCCTTGACACTGGGTCATGCAGCTCGTTAACTCAGGGTGTTGTTGTGTTGGCGACATTCTACACCTTAAACAAATTCATGCCTAAGTGGCCCTGAGGCCGGCCATCCTCGTACACGGTGGGGCAACCATTATTATTATTATCGTTTGTTTGTATGTGTATGAATGTATATGTGTGTGTGTGTGTGTGTGTGTGTGGGGAGATTACCTGAGCTGCCTCCAGTGAGTAATGTGGGTGTTGGCAGGTGTCTACTCCTCCTCCTCTTTATTCATCCACTCTCATTCCCTACATAACTGTTTCCCTTTTTACTACCTCCCGCCCTTTCTTCACCTCTTTTTTCCGCCTTTTAATTCCCTTCCTCCCTCTATCTCTTTTCCCTTCCTCCCTCCCTCCCTCCCTCCTTCCCGGGGCCGTGAAGGAGGGAAGTAACGCGTGACTTACTGCCATCGTATCTCAGCTCAACACCTGTTACGGAGGAAGGTGCCAAGTGTGTGTGTGTGTGTGTGTGTGTGTGTGTGTGTCCCTTAGTCGAGGTGTGGAAGGGTGTTGAAGTGTATATATTGTGTAGGTGTATGGCCAACGTAAACACCCTGAGTTAGGTAGGTGTAGTGGGGTGTGTTTAAAGGTGTATTATTAGAAGTTGACAGGTGGTGTAAAGGTGTAACTAGTGAAGATAAATATAGTGATATTACTGAGTTTGGAGACATCACCTGAAGATTAGTCACCCAGCTTATTTCAACATATGATTAACCTAACTTGACTTAAACTAACCTAACCTAACTTAACACCACAGATCGTCAAGTCTCTGTGATGTCATTTCGATGTTAATAATATGTGTTTATAGTTAATGTACTCGTAATGTTGTAGAATATAACGAAGTGGAAGTTACGTCATATTAAATCATGTTATATCATGTCGTTTTATATCATGTCGAGCTATGTTATGAAGTATTCTGTCATGTTTCTCTCAACAACATGAGTAGTGAGGGCGATGAGGTATGATGAACACTGTACACAAAACATTAGTACACTTAGAAGACCCTATCTTTACCTCCCTCCTCGTACCCCTCCTCCCCTACCCCATCCTCCCCATCCTACATTTCCTCGTCCAGTTCGAAGGACCTCAGTATAGCAGCGACAGGTGGAAGGAGGAGGAGGAGGAGGAGGAAGAGCGGCGACAGGTGTAAGGAAGATGCTCCAAGGTGAAGCCGAATATGGCACCTGGGCACTAATTGGCTCGTTCTGGGGATCATATTGGCAGGTGCTTAACACAGACGAGGTACCATTAAGTCCTGAACAGTGGCACTCTGATGGGGCAGTTAGTGAAGAGTGTGTCTCAGATATTAACTGAAAGGAAGAGAGAATTGGGTTTGTTCTTTTCCCGTTGCATTAGGTTAGGTTAAGTTGGGTTGGGCTGGATTAAGTGGTTGGGCCGGGTTTGATTAAGTGGTTGGGCCGGGTTTGATTAAGTGGTTGGGCCGGGTTTGATTAAGTGGTTGGGCCGGGTTTGATTAAGTGGTTGGGCCGGGTTTGATTAAGTGGTTGGGCCGGGTTTGATTAAGTGGTTGGGCCGGGTTTGATTAAGTGGTTGGGCCGGGTTTGACTAAGTGGTTGGGCCGGGTTTGATTAAGTGGTTTGTTTAGGTTTAGATAAGAACTGCAGCTGCCTATTGGCCCATACTGGACAATCCCGTTTACACCCAACCCCTATTGCTCATATATCCATCCAACCTATTGTATGTTTGAAGCTATCCAGAGCATTCGAGTTACTGATGATGTTTGGTAACTTGTTCCACTCGTCCACTACTCCATTTCCAAACCAATATTTACCTATTTCGCGCCTAAATCTAAATTTGTCTAATTTAAAACGATTGTTACGAGTTTGCCCCTGGTTGGATAGTTTGAGTACCTTTGTAATGGGTTGGGTTTGTATTGTTAGCCATTTCATATTATAAATATGAGTAAATATATACATACGCTTTCCTTACTATTAATCTATTAGGGTCAGGTCTTGAGCATTATGGTCTTTGGTCATACTCAGATACTTTTATAGCGGCGCCATCGTGTGGTTAGTGTCTTGAGGTCAGGTCATCAGAGACACCTCACCTGACAGCGTGATTAGAGTCAACCTGGCGCTGCCGTACACAGAAGAGTTATCAACGCCGATACTTCAGGTCTCCAGACTTACATCACTAACACACACACACACACACATTCTGTCACACAACCTACACTCACCCATCCAGCCACCCACTCCCACGAACCTCCCAACACGCCCCCTCCCCACACGCCCCCTCCCCACACTCCCCTCTCCCCACACTCCCCCTCCCCACATGCAAATCCTTCACATTCCCGAGTCCGCTCAGTTCGTGTTAATGTCGTGGTCCGCTGGCGATGTTTGGTGACAGTTGTAGCGAGGATGGTGGTTGGGGGAAGGAGGCTGAAGTGAGGGGTAGAAGGGAGGGGAGGGAGGGAATGAGTGAGGGGTAGAAGGGAGGGGAGGGAGGGAATGAGTGAGGGGTAGAAGGGAGGGGATGAGTTTGAGACTAATGGAAGGGTAAGGTGGGGTGAGGAACATGGAAAAGGACAGGAAGACGAGAGGGAGTAGGTAAAGAAGGAGAGCTGAGAAGGTGAGACAAAGTAGAGAGGAGATAGAGGGAATGGGAGGAAATGGGAGATGGTGAAAGGAAGAGAGAGAGAGAGAGAGAGAGAGAGTCCATGGAGATTTCTCTTACGTATACAGGAATAAGAAAATAAATAATCTACACTTTTCGTCTATTATCTCTTCGCTTCTCGTTATTCCTTCGTTTATCATACATGGCTGACGTTTGTTGTTCTTGGCACCATTCCTAGGCACTATTCCTTGGGGGAGGTTGAGGTGAAAATAGCTCTTACGGTTTGACCTGATCTGACGGTGCCAAACTTGCCCTCTTCCTCTCTCATCCCCCCCGTGAGGTGACTGTGCCAACTTGACCCCCCTGACCTGACTGTGCCTTCTGGATTCGCCGACCTGATTTTACCTATTTGACCTTTTGAGTTAAAACTGTACTAATTGGCTCTATGACCTGATTTATTCATACTTGACCCACTGAGTTGACTGTACCAAATGATTCTCTGACCTGACCTACACAATACTAATTTGTTGAACTGACTTGACCTATACTAACCTGATCTGTGATTTGACTTTTGACCTGCCCTGAGGGTGCCAACCGGACTTTCTGACCTTATCTAACTGACTTTGTTAACTTGATCCTCTGAACTGACCCCACTGACATGATCCCCACTAACATGACCCCTGAGATAACCCCACTGACATGACCCCTGACATAACCCCACTGACATGGCCCCACTAACATGACCTCTCTCACATGACCCCTCTAACATGACCCCACTAACATGACCCCACTAACATGATCCCCCCTCTGCCATGACCCACCTAATAACCCTCTCTCACGCTCCCCAGACACTGACATGACACCCCCGACAGCCTGGACCGTCACTATCAATAAGTTCTTCCTGTTTATCTTGGGAAAATACAGAAAGAGGCAACTTACAGTGTTTAATATAACCCCTCTCTTTCTCTCTCTCTCTCTCTCTCTCTCTCTCTCTCCCTCCAATATTTATTCCTTGTTCCCGTTTTCTTTACGTAGACAGAGCGGTAGGAAGATGGATAATGTTGTTGAATGGGACAGAGAGACAGACAGACAGACAGACAGACAGACAGAGAGACAGACAGACAGACAGACAATATAAAATAGATTCCATAGTGTTTTTCTTACCACACATCACCCCCTTACCTGTAATAGTCTGTGGCAGGTATGATAATGAAGACTCCCCACCCCCCCTCCCACTGAGTCAACACAAGACCTACCTGGCAACATCTCTAGTATGTAACTTGGAATGATATGTCACTTTAGTGTAACAGGGAATTAATTTACTCAATACGTTGGTTTATGTAGGTGTCTATTTGGAGGTTTTATTTGTAAGTTAAACCTCTGATGTTTTCTTTGTTGTAGTAAGAATAAAGTGGTTTTTTTTTTGATGGAATTTTTTGAGGAGGCGTTTGATGAAATATGCTAGCCTGTAGGTAGGTCAATATAGCTACAGGTTGAGGTAGGTGTTAGCAGCAGGTTCATCAGAGGTGGGTGGGGGGGGGGTGGGGTAGGTGGTGGTGATAATTGAAGTGGAGGTGGTGATGATGCTAGTGGTGTAGGTGGTGTTGGTGCTAGTGGTGGAGGTGGTGTTGTTGGTAGTGGTGATAGTGGTGGTGTTAGTTGTGATAATGATGGTGGTAGCGGTGGTGACGATGGTGGTAGTGGTGATAGTAGAAAGATCTAAACTATCACCAACAACAGCACATGTAGCTTGAGAGAGGGAGGGACATCGAAATGGCAGGCTTTTAAAATAATAATCTTAGGGACATAGAGTAATTTTCTTGTTGGGATTTTTTTTCTTCTCAATATTATCTCCCTCACCCTCCCCTCATCCCCCCTGACTTTGGACTTCCCCACCTCCCTCACCAACGGCGTTCTTCCAACAATCCTACATTGACATTAACACCTTACTACTCCTGCTTGCCCCCTCCCTCCTCCCTCCCCCGGCTCCTCACCCTCCCCGGCTCACCCCTAAGGAATCTATATTAAAACACGAAGAAACAAAAGTTCATCGCGAATAAAAAAAAAAAATCCAAAGCGAACCGAGGAAGCCAACATAAAACGGAGAATTTACACAACCAGGGTAACAGGTAATTATCAACAATGTTCTGCCCTGGCTAGGTAGGTACCGGAGGGAAACTACTCAATGAATATAGAGTGTTTCTATGCACGGTATCAGCCTTTTTGTTTTTTTTTCTGACCCCAATACTTTACTGAAGGCATGTGGTGTGTGTCTGTGGGTGTGTGGGTGGGTGGGTGTGTGGGTGTGTGTGTGGGTGGGTGGGTGAACGAGGGTTGAGAGGTTGCAGAAAGAGGAAAAGAAGGAAAGGAAGATGAAAGAATAGAAGGAAGGCGATGGAGGAAGGGAAAGGTTAAAGAAGTTGAGAGAGGCAAGGAGAATGACAACACGGGAATGTAGAAATATGAGAGAGAGAGAGAGAGAGAGAGATCTAAGAACAAGGTTAAAATCATTATATGGCTGTTTCACACCCAGTCCTCCCCCTGACACACACACACACACACACACACACACACACACACACACACACAGGAAAAAGTACTGCCGTCTCCCATAATTCGTTAACTTCAGCCTGTGAATTAATTATCAGCTCGACCTAGAGTAGAGAGGGAGTAATGAAGGAAGGGAGGATGAAGGAGGGAAGGAAAGAAGAGGAGGGGGAAAAGGGAGAGGCAGGGAGAGGGGGAGAATGGAAGGGGGGAAGAAGGGAGAGAGGGGGAAGGGATAAGAGAGGAGGGAGGGAAAAAAGGAATGAAAGAAGGAATAATGAAAGGAGGAAATTATCATCCCTTCTCCTACTCTCACTTTCTCAGCCTCAATAAAAATAAAAAAAACGAAAAATTTGGAAATATTTTTTTTAATGTGCGTTTTCCTCCCACGTAGATGAAAGATAATATAAGTCTCTCTTAAGTTTTCGTTCAGCCTTTTTTCATTTTACTTCGTTTATGATGATGATGAGTGGTATGCCCCCCATCACGGTGGTAGAGGCCGAGTGCATTTTTGACGCCAATTTGTGATTTTTTTTTCCTCTACGATATCAAAATTTTATCGTCATTCCTCCATATCTATTTCTCCCTCCCTTTTTTTCTCCTTCCCTTCCTTCTTTTCTCTCGCCCTTCCTTCTTTTCTCCTTCCCTTCCTTCTTTCCTCCCTCCCTTCCTTCTTTCCTCCCTCTCTCCTCCCTTCTTTCCTCCCTCCCTCCCTTCCTCCCCACTCCCTTCCCATCCACCTCCCTCCCTCCACCCCATCTCCTCCCTATTACCTCCCTACCCCTCCATTCCCTCCCTCCCTCCATTCCCTCCCTCACTCCCTTCTCCTCTCAACTAATTAAATAATCCCGGTAATTAGTGTAATGGCCAAGGGGGGATCCCAACTAATTCTTCAGTGAGCCTTAACTAGTAAATTAATTCGAGGCTCTGTTAGCCCCAGCCACCAAAAATGAGGAGGGAGGAGGAGGAGGAGGAGGAGGAGGAGGAGG
>NW_024718273.1:20044374-20074374 GCF_018991925.1 Homarus americanus | reverse complement strand
CACTCTACTCCACAGTCACCATAGGTCCATCCACCCTCACACCACCACCCACGCATCACCATCCACACACCATCACCCACATCACCACCCGCACACCACCACCCCACACATCACCATCCACACACCACCCACATCACCACCCGCACACCACCACCCACACACACCACCACCCTCACACCACAACCCACACATCACCACCCACACACCACCCCCCCACACACCACCCCCCACACACCACCACCCACACACCACCCCCACACATCACCATCTGTCAGTACTGCGTCTATTAACCATTCAGTCACGCCAATAGCCATCAGCAGTTGTCGCAAACACGCCGTAAATCGGGTTGATGCCACCCTCCCCTGCCCCCTCCCTCTCCCCCGTCCCACTTCGCCCCCTCCCTCTCCCCGTCCCACTTCGCCCTCCCTCGCCCCACTTCTGCCCCTTCGCCCCTCCCCTTGATTCATCCTTCGCCCCATCTCGCCCCATCTGATCTCGCTCGCCTCACCCCCTCTTCCGTCACAACACCCCCTCACTTGCCCCCACTATCTACCCCTGTCTCAACTCCCCACCATACCCCCACCTCACCCCCACCCTAGTGACATTTTTTCAACTATTTTACGCCGTTTATGATTGGGTAGTTGGCTGGTGACATTTTTTGATTGGTGACCATATTGCCCTCAATGTCACATAACTTGGCTATAACACCTGCCAGTCGATTATATAGTCAGGTGGAAACATGAATTATAGGGAGCTGTTATGGAGGCTTTTAAAATCATCATGGGCACTAACCAAAGAGAAACCCTCACAGCTAATGCTTTTGAGTAACTTTATCTGTATGTATGTATGTATGTATGTATGTATGTATGTATGTATGTATGTATGTATGTAAACCGAACAACTGACACTAACGAGGCACAGAACCACCCATAAAGGTAGTTCAGTAGCCATAACAACTTTGTATTGGCTGATAGGAACATTAATTACCCCATACTATAATGATTAGACACCTCACCCTCCACCTGTTGTAATGTATTGTGTTACATATACGAGGTGGGGTGGGTGTGGGTGGTGGGTGGGTGGGTGGGTGGGTGGGAATTGGTTCAGTACGTGGGTCTATGTGTGTGCAGGAAACATTAACACAGTATGTCTATGTTTATGTCACTTTAGAGAGAGAGAGAGAGAGAGAGAGAGAGAGAGAGAGAGAGAGAGAGAGAGAGAGAGAGAGACTATTGTATTTTCGTGATGTGAATTTGTACTGTATCTCTAAGTCATGTTAATTTTTCCCTCGGGTGTGTGTGTGTGTGTTGCTGGGAATACCTGAGCCAATACACCTGAGAGGTAATCAATGGTAAGGTGAATAGGATGATAGAAAGTATTAAGCACAGACTGATAAACAATGTAAGTGGGATAATGTTGATGGTGATGATGTGGGAGGAAGAAGATGAGGAGGAGAAGCTGATAGGTAGATAGGAGGATAGGAAGAATTAAGAGGAAATTGATAAAAGATGCAAAGAGTAATGCTGATAATGGTGTAGAAAAGCCGAAAGCAATGATGAAATAATAACAAAGGAATTTATTGTTAATTTCAGTCGTTTTATTTAAGAATAATGAAGAAATGTACAAAAAAATTTCATATTTTGGGTGAAATATACAACTCACACACACACACACACACACACACACACACACACACACACACACACACACACACACACACACACACAACACACACACACACACACACACACACACACACACACACACACACACACACACACACACACACACTTGACCACATAGGATAAAAACGTCGTTTTAAATATTTTTTTTTTATAATTTGCCAAGGAGGAGCTAGTTTATTGGGCACCCCCTTGCATCCTATGCAAGGCGTAGCACAAAAGGGTTTACAGGGAACCACACAGAGTTCATGCTTGCCTGGGGTCACGTGTTTACCTCTCTCCACCTCCACCATCTTGTCATTATGTGGTGTAACTTGCTGACATAACCAATGGCCCTTCAGGCACTCGTGTCTTTAGTGCATGAATCACGAAGGCAAGCATGAACTCTGCATGCTTCGCTGGGCGCTGTAAACGCTGCGCTTCGCCTTGTACAGGATGCAAGTGGGTGCCCAATAAACCAGCTCCTCGCGGAGTAAATATGAATCTTAAACCATCAACTGTCCTGCTCCCACAAGTGTAGGGATTAATGTTCAATCCACGACTTACACAAAAGTGACAATTTCAACAACAACTGAGAAGTGTGGAACAGCAGACACATAGACCAGCAGTGCAGACGGCAGACATTGGCTCCCTGAGAAGTGTGGAACAGCAGACACATAGGACAGTAGTGCAGACGGCAGACATTGGCTCCCTGAGAAGTGGAACAGCAGACACATAGACCAGTAGTGCAGACGGCAGACATTGGCTCCCTGAGAAGTGTGGAACAGCAGACACATAGACCCAGTAGTGCAGACGGAGACATTGGCTCCCTGAGAAGTGTGTGGAACAGCAGACACATAGACCAGTAGTGCAGACGGCAGACATTGGCTCCCTGGAGAAGTGTGGAACAGCAGACACATAGACCAGTAGTGCAGACGGCAGACATTGGCTCCCTGAGAAGTGTGGAACAGCAGACACATAGACCAGTAGTGCAGACGGCAGACATTGGCTCCCTGAGAAGTGTGGAACAGCACACATAGACCAGTAGTGCAGACGGCAGACATGGCCCTGTGTGACATGGAGACGCCTGTCAACCGTCGGGAACAGCCCACAGCAACATCATGTGACAAGTGTAGCCAAACGCCACGTGCCAGGTGACAGCCCGCGCCACACCTTGTCTAATGACACGAGACACTGACCCTGACGACAGTAGTGCTGCCATCACTGACACACTGGCCACTCAGCCATCACTGACACACTGACCATCACTCAGCCATCACTCGACACCACTGGCCATCACTCGGCCATCACTCAGCCATCACTCGACACACTGGCCCTCTCAGCTGCCTCTGGTCTCCAGCTGCCAGTTAAGAGGTAGACCTGCTGCACCCTCCTCACCATCACACATCTTTGGACGGATCCTTTCTACATGCAGCTGTACAACACCACAGCTGCATCAGGGCTACAGCACCAGCCCCTCTCCTGTAGTTGCTGTAACTTGTGTGTTCACCCCAGTGTTTCCTCCACTTTTTGGGACTGGAGGCTTTTGTTAATTCACCCACACTTCTCAATGTCATTTCTGTTCAGTGTTTAGTTTGAGCCTTTGACCAGTGTTTTCTCTCAATAAACCGGTAATGATTTTTTATTACTATTATTATTATTATTGTTATTTATTTATTCATTTATTTATTAATTATTGTTATTATTAATATTATTATTATTATTGACCCACTGACCTCTCATGTATATCCGAGTGTGTGTGTGTGTGGGTGCTAAATGTAACTCAGTCAGCCTCTCATTTTTGTTCCTAACCCTCTCTCAGGATGATACTGAGAGAGGGGTGACAAATAGCAGGTTGAATTTAAATGATTGTAAAGAGTTTGTTATACGTCCGCCAGCTCCCCCAGATTACTGCCAGTGATTCCGGCCCAAACTATCGTATAGTAATAAGACCACGATAGTATTGATAGTATTGTAAGACTTATTGTATGTTTCTTATAGTATTGTAGATTTATAACTATTACTTGAAGTTGTTTTTTTTTGTCTATTTTAACACTGAAAAGTTAAGCCAATTATTTAACTTTTGTGATTGATTAGTTTAAGTTGTTGTTATTATTATTATTATTATTATTATTATTATTATTATTATTATTATTATTATTATTATTAAAAAAATAAATCCCAACCATAACGCGTTCTGGATACAAGATAACCAGAGAGGCGAAATTTTGTGTCGTGAGTTATTTCCTAGAGCCACAACGTGTTCTGGACGGTTTCAAAACACCTAACCTAACTAACGTAGCCCAGAATAATAACCTCAGTGGTAATTGGACACATAACTAGGAGGTAGTTAATGGTGGGTAATAACTTTTGAGAATATTGATAACACAATCCAACCCATCCCCCCACCCCCCCAACCACCCAATTTCTTATCTTAGGTCGTTAGCTGATGACTGTGAGATAATTGGGTTGTTAAGAATGAAAAGAAAAAAGTAATTAACTTCATTGCGATAGAATATGTGATGGTCTCTCTCTCTCTCTCTCTCTCTCTCTCTCTCTCTCTCTCTCTCTCTCTTCTTTCCCTTTCTCCTTCCTCTTCCTCTCCTTCTCCTCCCTCCTCCTCTCCTCCTCCTCCTCACCTCTATACAAGAGTGACCCTTAAAAACTATTATTGAGAGAGAGAGAGAGAGAGAGAGAGAGTTCAGCTGATGAGGCGAGCGAGGCAAGGGCGTGGCGAGAAGAGGGTGAAGTAAGGCAAAGAAGAAGGCGAGGCGTGGGGTGGCGAAGGGATGAGAACAAAAGCGAGGGCGAGGTGAGGATGGCGAGGGGAAGGTCAATGGCGAAGGGCGAGGTAGCCACTTGAGGCCGTACTGGACAGGATCAACACACGAGGGTTTATTAGCAGGTGTCGCCATCTCTTATCAGGTCGTGAAAGCCCTTCTTGTTGTGGGCCTGTTGGAGGGTTATAGTGACGTGGATGAATGGGAAGGAAGGAAGGAAGGAAGGGAGGAGGAGGAGGGAGGAGGGAGGGAGGGAGGGAGGGAGGAAGGAAGGAAGGAAGGAAGGAAGGAAGGAAGGAAGGAAGGAAGGGAGGAAGGAAGGAAGGAAGGAAGGGAGGGAGGAGGGAGGAGGGAGGGAGGGAGGGCGGAGGGAGGAGTGAAGGAAGGAAGGAAGGAAGGAAGGAGGAAGGAAGGAAGGAAGAAGGAAGGGAGAGGAAGGGAAGGAAGGAAGGAAGGAAGGAAGGAAGGAAGGAAGGAAGGAAGAAAGGAAGGAAGGAAGGAGGGAGGAGGGAGGGAGGAAGGGAGGGAGGGAGGGCGGAGGGGAGGGAGGAGGAAGGAAGGAAGGAAGGAAGGAAGGAAGGAAGGAGAAGGAAGGAAGGAAGGAAGGGGGAGAGGGAGGAAGGAAGGAAGGAAGGAAGGAAGGAAGGAAGGAGAGAGGGGTAATATGTTAGTAAGGAGAGGAGGCAGTTTTGTGAGACAGTTCAAGCAGGTTGTTTAAGCAGTCATTTCAAGCTGATAGTTTAAGTAGTCATTTTAAGCAGTAGTTTAAGCAGTCAATTCAAGCAGATAGTTTAAGTAGTCATTTTAAGCAGTAGTTTAAGCAGTCAATTCAAGCTGATAGTTTAAGTAGTCATTTTAAGCAGTAGTTTAAGCAGTCAATTCAAGCTGATAGTTTAAGCAGTCATTTCAAGCAGGCAGTTTTGTAAGGCAGTAGGCACAGGGATAATCCACCTTGGCTGAATTTCTTTCTGTTGCATTACAGGAAATACCAGAGTGATGTAACGTGGAGTGAGGAAGGAGCTGTAGGATTGAGAGGGGAGTAGGAACTAGGGTGGGTAGGAGAGAGAGAGAGAGAGAGAGAGAGAGAGAGAGAGAGAGAGAGAGAGAGAGAGCCATTATATACTGTAGGTTCACTACACTGACGTTTATCATTAATCACCACAAAATACAAGGCAATTTTCAGCTTCATCATGTAATGGGACAGATGGGCGTGTGGGCGTATGGGCGTGGAGGAGGATTGGTGCGTATGGGTGTGGGTGTGGAGGAGGCTTTGTGGGTGTGGGCGTGGAGGAGGGTTTGTGGGTGTGGCGGAGGAGTGGTGCGTGTGGGCGTGGAGGAGGGTCGGTGCGTGGGCGTGAGGGAAGGGACTACAGTGTGCGTAGGGAGGGAAGGAGAGAGAGAGAGAGAGAGAGAGAGAGAGAGAGAGAGAGAGAGAGAGAGAGAGAGAGAGACTGCACTCTCTCTCCTACTTGGTTACATCAGACCACCCTGTTCGGCCACCTGCTAGAGACATATTACTCAGTTTCCTCTTAATTTTAGCCATTGTTCATCCTGTCCTGCCTTTTTATTTTGAGAGGAGAGAGAGAGAGAGTAAGCAGTAGCACGTGGTCTCTCTCTCACCCCCAAATCCACAAAAAATAACTAACCAAAGAGTTCATCAAATCTGCCTCATTACGGGCGGGGATCAGTTTTATGACCACACAAGACTTTTTATATCATTACATTGTCCAGGGAAATTCCAAAACCAATTTCGTTTCAAACTAAATTGGAAAAAAAAAGTCACCCGAATTTTTTTCACCTGCGATAAATGTCAGGTAATTTTGATGTATATTTTTTATTTGCGTTCTCGTGTATATAATAGATTGCTTGGTGATCCCTGGGTCTGGAAAAGCCTTTGGTGCCATGGTTAGGGTGTGTAGGAAGTAGTTATAAACGATGCATTGTAATTATAGGTTAAAGATTTTGAAGATGTCTGGGATCCTGTGAATATTAGCAACCCTGATTATTTCATTTGACTATGCACCCTAACTTAGTGCCAATGTAACCTAATGTAAATCTAACAATATTTAACTTAATCTAATGTTAAACTAACCTAACCCAACGTAATCTAACACACACACACACACACCATCAAGCCGTAGTGACTGTGAGGTTGAGAACGCTCTGGTACAAACATTCCATCACACACTCCTTGGAATCAATTGTCTCTCCACGTCGAGTTGATCACAGCCTAAGACAATAGTTGGTTGATGTTAATTAATCAATCACGTCGTTCTTATACTAGTAGTTTCATCAGTCCGGTTGAATAGTGTCATCAGCCTGGTTCGTTTTCAGGTCAGTTGTTCGGGTGACCTAAACTAACCTATGAATACGATTTTGTTTGATTATCTCTTAAAAACAAGTTCTGGTCCTGTCATGGTGCTGGTTGGTAACACGTTTGAGTAGCCTCGGTCCACAGTGCCTGACTTATGCGTTCGTCGCCACACAACCCGGATATAGTGTTGTGTTGACTCGCTCCCCGCCACCTGATGAAAACGTAAACATCATTGCCTCCACACGTGTTGTAAGTGATGATGTGTCGGTATTACACGTACAGGATTAACACACACACACACACACACACACACACACACACACTAGAACAAACCAGGATACAAGGTCATGGATTATAGCGCTGTACAGTACTACACAACCAGGAATACTGGTTACTCCCCTACCCCTCCATCGTCCCTCCTGCCCCTCTATCCCCCTCTCCTCCCCCCACCGTCCCTCTCCTCCCCTCCCCAGCTTTCCCCTACCTTTCTAACCTGGATGTAAGCTTCCCCACTTCGCATATTATGACCCTTTCCCGCGTCACACTTTGTGCAGCCGGTTTCCAATGAACTATCTCGACACTTTGTTTCAATTCACTTCCCATTGGGTAAACTTCTCTTATTTGTGCACTGTATTTGTAACCCATGACAATTCATCAACCTCTCCCCCCCCTCCTCTCACCCCTCTCCCTTTCTCCCCCTCTCCCCCCTCCCCCCTCTCCCCTCTCCCCCTCTCCCCACCCCTCCTCCCACCCCTCTCCCCCCTCTCCCCCTCTCCCCCTCTCCCCCTCTCCCCCTCTCCCCACCTTCATCCAACATCTTTATTATTTTTTTCTTTTTTATTTTATTTGTTTTATGTTTGATTTTTTTTTTTTGTAGAGATGATGAAAGGAGTGAAATTAATGGTAAGTGTTTTGTGACTTTTCCATCCTAGTGTTATTTTTTTGTCGTAATCTAACCTAACCTAACCTAACCTAACCTAACTCAGCTAGGATAGATATATTTGTTTTAGGATAATTAGGGAATAAAATAGTGGAGAAAAATATAGCTGTGAGGGGAGGTTGTAGACCATAAAAAAGTAGTAGTAGTAGTCGTTAATATTTGTAGTAGTCGTAGAAGCAATAGTAGTAGTAGTAGTAGTAGAAGCAGCAGTAGTAATAGAAGTAGTAGTCGTAGAAGGTTTGCCCTCCCAATGTGTGTGTGGCTCTTCCTATGACGTCGATCACGCCATGGTGTGCAAGAAGGGGGGCTTCATATGCATGAGGCATGACGAAGTAAGGGACCTCACAGCAAATATGTTGAAGGAAATCTGCCGTTATGTCAGGGTAGAACCGACCCTCCTTCCATTGGATGGTGAGATTTTACAACAAAGGATTTCAAACACATCCAACGAACCCCGTGTTGACGTCAGTGCTCGAGGATTCTGGAGGGGACAGCGAGCCTTCTTCGATATGATTTTTTATCCCATGGCTGCATGTCACCGTAACTTAGCTCTCGATGCTGCACACAGGAGGAACGAGAACGACAAGATAAGGGCATATGGGGAGAGAATTCAAAACGTTGATCAAGGCAGCTTCACTCCTCTAGTGTTCACAACCTCTGGTGGGATGGGACCAAGTGCAAGATGTTTCTACGCCAGACTCGCGGAGGTGATCTCCGAACAGAAGCAGCAGCCCAGAAGTTATGTTACAGACTGGATGAGATGTCGACTGTCCTTCTCTCTCCTTCGGTCGGCTTTGCACTGCCTCAGGGGAGCGAGAGCATCGGCCCCAAAGCCGACAACAGTTGCAGATATTGACTATGAGGCTACAGTCACTGAATGCCGCATAGATCTGCGGCTCAACTAACTCAACACAGCTAGGATAGCTACTTATGTATTAGGATATTCAATATTAAGGTAATAAAATTGTGGCGAAGGTATGGCTATTGGGGTAGGATGGAGGCCATAAAAAAAGTAGTAGTAGTCGTAGAAGTGGTAGTAGTAGAAGCAGTAGTAGTAGTCGTAGTAGTAGTATTCCTTTACAAAGCCACACTCCACCAAAAGCTCAATCCCCATTCACTTCCCTTTGAAACTGACGATTTCCTCAACCAAAGACCAGATCCTATCCCCCATAGTGAATAGGGGCAGCCACAGTACTCAAGAGCTTTTCAGGAGAGATTGTAATCCAAAGGAAGTCACAAGATTTCTCCCCCTATTTTCCCCCATTTTCCTCCGCATTTCCCACCATTTCCCCAAATTTTCCCCAATTTACCTCCATTACCCCCCCCCCCCATTTTCCCCTATTTTCCCTAAGAAGCTTTACTCTATTTTCACCCAAATAGTCCCCGTTCCTCAAGCGGCTGTACGAGGGTCTTATATATATGAAATTTTCCGGGATTTTTCACCTGGAAGCTGTCATAGTTTTTCCTATTTTCTTCTTTTATCGTTTCTTTATATCTCTCGTTTACTTCATGTATTATTATAATTTTTTTATGTGTTACTTAGATGTGTAGGAAATCTTTTCTTCAATATGTGGGTTTTTTTCTTCAATATGTGGGTTTTTTCTTCAATATGTGGGTTTTTTCTTCAATATGTGGGTTTTTTCTTCAATATGTGGGTTTTTTCTTCAATATGTGGGTTTTTTCTTCAATATGTGGGTTTTTCTTCAATATGTGGGTTTTTCTTCAATATGTGGGTTTTTATTCAATATGTGGGTTTTTCTTCAATATGTGGGTTTTCTTTAATATGTGGGTTTTTCTTCAATATGTGGGTTTTTCTTCAATATGTGGGTTTTTTCTTCAATATGTGGGATTTTCTTCAATATGTGAGACGAGACCTGTAAGAAAGTGAGACGGGGGGGTTGGAGGGAAGGGGATGGAGAGGCAGTGAGGGGAAGAATGGGAGAGGTACTGAGAGGGAGGATGGGATGGGAGAGGCAGATGGAGAGTGACAGGAAAATGCTGACAACTAGTAGAGATTGTACACACACACACACACACACACACACACACACACACACACACACACACGACCCATGAGAGCTGTTCATCTTTTGTTCACCTGTTATAATTCTGTTCTTTTAAGTTATTTTAATAAATGTTTCTCTGTAAAATTGCCGAAAAATTATAATTCGATCAATTTATATATTTACTTCAATTACAAATCACCTAATTACCATGAGTTAATTTTTTAGCTCTATAATATTTTAGTTACAAATATGACCTAAATAAGTTCATATGAAGAGAGATATAAAGATAATTAATTTGTTTACACTGACGCTGTAAACAAGTAAACAAGTAAACAATTGAACAAAACAAGAAGGAAATGATTTGGTTGAATGAGATGATTGAGTTGTGTAATATTTATGTGCACGAGATAGGGCGCCATTCATCCCTGTGTGAGAGAGGGGGAGTGGGAGGAGGAAGACATGAGAAGAGGAGGAGGAGGAATGCATAGGAAGAGGAAGGAGTGGGAATAGAAGGAGGAGGAGGAGGAGGAAGACGTAGGAAGAGCAAGGAGTGGGAAGAGGAGGAGGAGGAGGAAGGAGTGAGTGGTGGCTGCCGTTCCTCAGTTTCCCACGTCACTCATCCACAATTATCACCACACACAGACACGAAGAGACCAGTCCATCCTTCGAGGCCGCTTACTCCTCTTTCTTCTTGTTCTTCTTCTTGTTCTTGTTCTTGTTCTTGTTCTTCTTCTTCTTCTTCTTCTTCTTCTTCTTCTTCTTCTTCTTCTTCTTCTTCTTCTTCTTCTTCTTCTTCTTCTTCTTCCTATTCCTCTTCCTCCCGTCCAGGTTCAGTACTTGACAACAGTGTGTAACAGAGGAATGACCAATCGCCTGACTGGCTCGTAAGCTGACTAGTGGCGAAGAGGTTAAAGTAGTTAAGTAAATAAGTAAGCATGTAAGGTCACAAAAGAATTCTGGGATAAAAACTTTCCAGACCTACACAGTCCTACACAAAACCTACACAAGACCTACACAAACTTACAAGACCTACACAAGACCTACACAAGACCTACACAGACCTACAAGACCTACACAGACCTACACAAGACCTACACAAGACCTACACAGACCTACACAGACCTACACAGACCTATATTTCCGTCTGTGTGGGTTACAGCCGTCATGGTTTCTGCACAGATTAAACTAATGGCCCATAGAGGGGATTTAAACCCACACAACACAGACACACACACACACACACACACACACACACTCACTCCTTCCCTACACCCACACAATCCACGGTACAACCGCTCCCACACCCCACCCCCCACACCCCCTGCAGTCCACGGTACACACAATAACACGCTAAACTCCAGTGTACTTGAGCGGCAGCAACAATATTCGACCCTCGGTGTTGAAGAGGCGACGGGATTTATTGACAAGCGATGGTCAACTTGGTATCTGAGGAGAGACCTGCCACAGAAAAGTCCAATTTAAAAGCCCACTGGGTGTTCTGCCTGATGGGGGTGGGTGGGTAGGTGGGCTGGAGGACGAGGTGGGTGGTGGGGTGGGTGGGTAGTTCGATATGTCTGTGGGAAGGATGATGTGGGGGACGAGGTGGGTAGGTGGGATGGATTTTTATTTTATTTTTTTTTTTAGAGAAAGGAGGGATGAAAGAAGATTAGAAGTGGAGGAAGGAAGTTATAGTTCGGAAATTGAAGAAATTTAGGAGGAGGTAAGAGGGCGGGCTGACCGCCTAGCTAAGCTAATGGTGTGTTAGGGTTGTGTCATGGGTTAGTTATTGTCTGTCGGTACAGGCATTAGACATCCTACCCTATCCCATATATGGGTGTTTTAAGGGCCTTATTTCATATTCCGCCGACCCTACTGGCGGATGCTGGTCTAGGGAGGTTGTCTATTGCCTGGTTGTATAGATCGGGGGTGGTAATGGACCCTATGAGATTTGGTAACTTTTTGGGAACCATGTATGGTTGTTGTCGTTATCTGGTGGGAGTCTTTGAAGGAGTTCTTGCTCTGATCGTTCTATCTTTTGCCAGACTCTGCTGGCCAGGGTGTGCAGCTGCTGGTTGATGGGTTTTATTCTCAGGTCTATGTATCTCGGCTGTGGTTCTGTTGAAGGGGTATCTTTCACCTGTGACGAATCTTAGGGCTTAATTTTGGATCACCTGTAATTTCAATATTTGAGTGGTGCTCTTAGTATGAAGAGGTATTGTTGGGTGTTCTGGCTGATGTGGGTGGGTGAGGTGGATGACGAGGTGGGTTGGTGGGTGAGTGGGTGTGGTGGTGTATGTTGGGGAGGATGTGTGTGTGTGTGTGCGGGAGGGTGAAGCAGACATACAAACCAACAGAACAAACACACAAACAAGACCATCTCGTAATCATCTTTCGCCTGGTGTATGGGTGAGTGTCACGGGGTTATCACTGCCAGCATGGGGACGACGGTAACCCATCATGGGGGACAATAGTGGGTGCTGGTGAGGGGCAGACATGGGTAGAGGCTTAGGGGAGAGAATGGGGCGAGGGGGAGGGTAGAAAGAATGAGGAGGAGGGGAGGGGAGGGAGTGGTATGAGGGGAAGGAGGGAATGTTGAACTAGTAGGGAGGAGAATGAGAAAAGATACCGAATGAAGGAATGAGAAGAGGAAGAGTAGAGAAACAGGAGGAGGAGAGAGAAGACAATAAAGAGGGGAGAAAGAAAAGAGGACAAGGAGAAGAGGGGGAGAGAGAAGGAGGAAGAGAGGAGGACGAAGGGGGAATGTGCAGAGGAGAGAGGGAAGGGGGGGGAAGAAGAGGTGGACAGAGAGGAGGAAGAAGGGGAGACAGAGATGGAAAGGGGTTAAAGAGAACAGGAGGGAGAGAGGAATGTTCTATCGGTCATATCTTATGTAGTGTGTAGGCCAGGGGTGTAGTGTAGGCCAGGTGTGTAGTGTGTAGGCCAGGGTGTGTAGTGTGTAGCCCAGGGTGTGTGAGGCCAGGTGGCCAGTGTGTAGGCGCAGGTGTGTAGTGTGCCCAGGGTGTAGTGTGTAGGCCAGGGTGTAATTGAGAGTTGTCAGATGAGAGAGAGAGAGAGAGAGAGAGAGAGAGAGAGAGAGAGAGAGAGAGAGAGAGAGAGAGAGAGAGAGAGAGACGAATAATAAAGGAGAGATGAGTAAGAAGAAAGCGGGAATAGGAGGAAAAAGAAGAAAGAAGGAAATAGATTAACAAAAATAAAAGAAAATAAGAAAGAAGAGGGAAGAAGATGAAGAAGAAGAAGACGAAAGGGGAATAAGAAAGAAAGAAGGAAGAAAAAGAACCACTGCCATTTTAAGGTAAATGTCTCCCACGATTTATTCATTCACGTTCAACTCTCAAGGCTGAAAGCAAGACGCCCGCTGCATCCACAAGTCGAAGCTGCAATTGATTATGCAAGAGATTAGTTATAGCGTCCTTCTTTCTTGTGTCTCCTGGTGAAGATGATGGTGATTGGTGGAGGTGGTGATTGGTGGTGGTGATTGGTGGTGGTGGTGATTGGTGGTGGTAGTGGGTGGTGGTAGAAGTGGTGATTTGTGGATGGTGATGGTGGTGGTGGTGGTACTAGTAGTGATGATGGTACTATTAGTGGTGATGGTTCTAGTAATGGTGGTGGTGGCGGTAGTAGACTAGTAGAGGTGGTGGTGCTCGTAGTGTTGGTGGTACTTATAGTGGTGGGAAACGTACGTGTGTGTGTGTGCGCAAATTTGTCTTACGTAAAATAATAATTACAATAATATTAATAATAATAATAATCATCCATAATTAAATACAAAAGTAAAAAGAAGTCGAAAGAGACAATATTTATATGTTTAGTTGTCAAAGCAAGAGAAACAATTGAGACCCTGCAATTGTGTGTAAATGAGGCAGAAAGTCAGATCAGCAACCTGGGACTTGGTCAAGAATTACAAGGTACTAACTAACCCCCCTAACACACACTACCTCCTGTATAAACAAAATATTAATCACTGAACTGTTTTAAAGGACAAATATAATGTCGATGTTTCTACCTCAATTGTAACTAAGTGTAATTGTAGTCGTTAACCCATTTTAGTCCATGATCTGTTCTCCACCTTTGGGATTTTACGTAAGTGATCGGTGATGAGAGAGAGAGAGAGAGAGAGAGAGAGAGAGAGAGAGAGAGAGAGAGAGAGAGAAAACGCGACCACACGTTCAGTATATTGAGGAGTCGGGCGGAAGACTCTGGCGCCCTGTCACACTCCTCCCGCCCTCTGTGTCTCCTCCCGCCTCTGCTCTCCCTCCCGCCCCTCTCTGCCCCCTCCCGCCCTCTGTGTCTCCCTCCCGCCCTCTGTGTCTCCCTCCCGCCCTCTGTGTCTCCCTCCTCCCGCCCCTCTCTGTCTCCCCTCCCGCCCTCTGTCTCCCCTCCCGCCCTCTGTGTCTCCCTCCTGCCTCTGTGTCTCCCCTCCCGCCCTCTGTGTCTCCCTCCCGCCCCTCTGTCTCTCCCTCCTGCCCTCTGTCTCTCCCTCCCGCCCTCTGTGCCTCCTCCCGCCCTCTGTGTCTCCCTCCCGGCCCTCTGTGCTCTCCCTCCTGCCCTCTGTGTCTCCCTCCCGCCCTCTGCGTCTCCCTCCCGCCCTCTGTGTGTTCCCCTCCCGCCCTCTGCGTCTCCTCCCGCCCTCTCTGTCTCCCCCTCCTGCCCTCTGCGTCTCCCTCCTCCGCCCCTCTGTGTCTCCCTCCCGCCCTCTCTGTCTCCTCCCGCCTCTGTGTCTCCCTCCCGCCCTCTGTCTCTCCTCCCCCCTCTGTGTCTCCCTCCCGCCCCTGGTCTCCTCCCGCCCTCTGTGTCTCCTCCCGCCCTCTGTGTCTCCCTCCGCCCCTCTGTGTCTCCCTCCCGCCCTGTGCTCCCTCCCGCCCTCTCTCTGTCTCCCTCCCGCCCTCTGTGCCCCTCTCCTGCCTCTGTGTCTCCCTCCCGCCCTCTCTGTCTCCCCTCCTGCCCTCTGTGTCTCCCTCCCGCCCTCTGTGTCTCCCTCCCGCCCTCTGCGTCTCCCCCTCCCGCCCCTCTCTGTCTCCCTCCTGCCCTCTGTGTCTCCCCTCCCGCCCTCTGTGTCTCCCTCCCGCCCCTCTGTGTCTCCCTCCCGCCCCTCTGTGCCTCCTCCTGCCCTCTGTGTCTCCCTCCTGCCCTCTGTGTCTCCCTCCTCCTGCCCTCTGTCTCCTCCTCAACGCCTAGGGTAAAAAGAGATCTGATTTGGGGATCTGGAAAGAAAATTTTCCCCTATGTTTATGTTGCTGTCTGTCTGTCTGTCTGGTTGTCTCTCTGTCTGCCTGGTTGCCTGATTGTGTGTCTGTCTATTGCTGTCTGTCTGTCTGTCTGTGTTGCTGTCTAGTGCTGTTGCTTTCTGTTGGTGTGTCTGTTACTGCAACCATCTGTGTGTGTGTGTGTGTGTGTGTGTACATTACCCTGATGGACTACGAACACACTAAAAGCTTCCCACCTTGTTTAAAGATGCCTCGAACACCTGCTACCTTTAAAACCACACAGGTAATCACTTCAGGTTAGTCTCCTTCAGGTGTCACAGGTAATCACTTCAGGTTAGTCTCCTCTAGGTGTCACAGGTAATCACTTCAGGTTAGTCTCCTCCAGGTGTCACAGGTAATCACTTCAGGTTAGTCTCCCAGGTGTCACAGGTAATCACTTCAGGTTAGTCTCCCAGGTATCACAGGTAATCACTTCAGGTAGTCTCCCTTCAGGTGTCACAGGTAATCACTTAGGTAGTCTCCTTCAGGTATCACATGTAATCACTTCAGGTGTCTCTAGGTGTCACAGGTAATCACTTCAGGTAGTCTCCTCTAGGTATCACAGGTAATCACTTCAGGTAGTCTCCTCTAGGTATCACAGGTAATCACTTCAGGTAGTCTCCTCTAGGTGTCACAGGTAATCACTTCAGGTAGGCTCCTCTAGTATCACAGGTAATCACTTCAGGTAGTCTCCAGGTCACAGGTAACAGGTAGTCTCCTTCAGGTGTCACAGGTAATCACTTGTAGTCTCTAGGTGTCACAGGTAATCACTTCAGGTAGTCTCCTTCAGGTATCACAGGTAATCACTTCAGGTAGTCTCCTCAGGTGTCACAGGTAATCACTTCAGGTAGTCTCCTCTAGGTGTCACAGGTAATCACTTCAGGTAGTCTCCTCTAGGTGTCACAGGTAATCACTTCAGGTAGTCTCCTCCAGGTGTCACAGATAATCACTTCAGGTAGTCTCCTCTAGGTGTCACAGGTAATCACTTGGCAGTTCCTCTAGGTGTCACAGGTAATCACTTCAGGTAGTCTCCTTCAGGTGTCACAGGTAATCACTTCAGGTAGTCTCCTCTAGGTGTCACAGGTAATCACTTCAGGTTAGTCTCCTCTAGGTGTCACAGGTAATCACTTCAGGTTAGTCTCCTCTAGGTGTCACAGGTAATCACTTCAGGTAGTCTCCTCTAGGTGTCACAGGTAATCACTTCAGGTTAGTCTCCTCTAGGTGTCACAGGTAATCACTTCAGGTAGTCTCCTCCAGGTGTCACAGGTAATCACTTCAGGTAGTCTCCTCTAGGTATCACAGGAAATCACGTCAGGTAATTCCCCTCCAGGTGTAGTGTACCTCCTCACCTGCCTTAATTGGGACGAGAGATCTTAACCAGGTGTGTTAAAGGTGTAGGTGGACACGTGAAATATTATGGGAGGTAATTCAAGTATGTCTTTAAGTGTCGAATGAGTTTAGTTGTTTTAGAGATGATAAATGTAAGTGTCTGAGTATGTCTTTCTGTGTCTCTCTCTCTCTCTCTCTCTCTCTCTCTCTCTCTCTCTCTCTCTCTCTCTCTCTCTCTCTCTCTCTCTCTCTCTCTCTCTCTCTCTCTCACACCATACCCAACACACTCAAGTCATCTCGTTGCTAATTTCATGATCAGAGGAGGAAAATTGTGTTTCTTATTTGTTGTTGAGGGTGAATGATGGACGCACTTACTGTGACACCTTCCCCCTTTGGCACTCTTCCCCTCTTGGCACCCCCCTTGGCACTCTCGCTCCCCCCCCTTGGCACTCTCACACCCCTTAGCACTCCCCCATCACTGACACACTTGTAATGGTTTGTGGCACTCCTTGGCACTGCTGGTACCCTCTAATACCCCCCATGGCAACCCTTATCATTTTCTGGTACCCCTTAATATCTCTTGGCACCCCTTAGCCACCCCTAAACACCTTCTGGTATCCCCTTAATACCTTCTGGCACCCCTTAATATCTCTTGGCACCCCTTAGCCACCCCTAAACACCTTCTGGTACCCCTTAATACCTTCTGGCACCCCTTAATATCTCCTCTTTTGGCACCTCCCTTGCAACTCACCTCCCATTACCTTTCTGGTAATTTTAATATCTTCTTGGCACCTCCCCTAACCTCACCCCCTTACCTTTCTGGCACCCCTTAATATCTCTTGGCACCTCTTAACCACCCCTAAACACCTTGTGGTACCCCTTAATACCTTCTGGCACCCCTTAATATCTCTTGGCACCCCTTAATATCTCTTGGCACCCCTTAACCACCCCTTAATACCTTGTGGCACTAATAGACAGTCTCTGGCACTCTCCGAGCCTCAGTGCCACCATCACATATGAAGGAACAAAAGGAGGAAGATGGAAAGAGGGAATTGAAACAAGAAGGAAGGAAGGAAAGAAGGAAGGAAGGGAGGTAAAGGGAATTAAATAAGGAAGACGGATTAGAAATAGTTGGAAGAAGGAAGGAAGGAAGGAAAACCGGAGGGAAGAAAGGAGGAGGAAAGGAGAGAGGAAGAAAAGAAGAAGGAAGGGGTGTAGTAAGGAAGATAAAACATGAAGGAAAGATAAAGTGAAAAAGATAACCATAAAGAAGATGGAATAGAAGGAAGGGAAGGAATATACCTAACGAGAGAGAGAGAGAGAGAGAGAGAGAGAGGGAGAGAGAGAGAGAGTGAGTTGAATTCATTAATAAGGGAAACACGAGGGAAACGGGAAGTAAAATATAATGGGATATGGAACTGAGAAAGGGGGAAGAGCCTAGAGGAGAGGAGGGAGAGTGAGAAAAATGAGAGGAGTGAGGGAAAGGAGGAATCAAAAGCCAGGAAGAAGTAAATGAAGAAAAAACAAGTTAAAAAAAACGAAAATTATTATTATTATTATTATTATTATTATTATTATTATTATTATTATTATTATTATTATTATTATTATTATTATTATTATTATTATTATTATTATTATTATTATTATTATTATTATTATTATTATTATTATTATTATTATTATTATTATTATTATACCAGAGACAAACAAAGCAATTATACACGACCTTGTAATAACACCATACAAATTAATACAACTAGTTAAGGTTTGTTTACATGGCATTTAAACTCAGATAATATTACCAGAGGCGGTCAGTATTATACCGTGATGGAGGCTACAGTAGGGGTAGGGTATTATTTAAGGCAAAAACAGATATTATTTGTAGAGCTTATTGATGGTGTGGTGTTGGTGGTGGAGTGGTGTTGGTGGTGGAGTGGTGTTGGTGGTGTTGGTGGTGGTGGTGTTGGTGGAGTGTTATTGGTGGAGTTAAAAAAAAAATCTTCGTAACTAGAAAAAAAAACCCCACCTAACTTAAAGTAAAAAAAACAACAACAACAACAACAACAACAACAACCAATATGGCGCCGAAAATACACTTCAATTAGAAGCTAAAAAAAAAAATTTAAACTTACGATTTTTAGAAATTTCGGTAACTTGATCGTGTTAGAGAATCCGTATACGCATTTTTACCTTTGTCGTTTTTTTACGCTTTTTAAGACAACATAAGAGGGAAGATTAGCGTATCTCCTGCCATCTGCTGAGGTGACACTTACGACCTTATTGCTCAGAGGTACTAGGGGGTGGAGGGGGGAGGGGAGGGGTAAAATATATAGCTAAATTATCTCCGACATTTCTGAGCTATTTTTCATATCTCTGTTGTCTTTATATAGGAGTTTATAAGTTATATATCTCAATTTTATATGATGGTAGATTATGAAGAATTACCAGTAGGAAATTTCAATAGGGATAGATGATATAATTTAGACTATAGAGGTAGCGATTTTAAGGTCGTTTCTTGCTTGTTAATAACCGAAGACGCAAGACCCAAAATGCCAAGGGAATTTAAGTCTTATTTACTTTGATTTTAAGGTTGATTTTTGTATCCGGAAGGGGAGGTTTTTTTTTAGGGTGGGGGGCTTTGCTGAGTGTATAGTAAGACTTAAGCCGAGGTGTGACTTATGTTATGGTATATTGATCTTGAACATCACGTCTTAAGGGTGGATGTGTCGTATGGGGAGGTGGAGGGGTTAGGTGTCTGTCTGGTTGTCTTTTTCCTTTCCCTATGGGGTATAATGTACATGGGGGGGGTGTGTGTATTTCGTGGCACTTTGCAGTGACATCTCCCCCACACACTCCCCACCATCATCCCTCACCCCCACCAGCCCCTCCCCCTCACCCCACCAGCCTCCCCTCACCCCACCAGCCTCCCCTCACCCCCCATCAGCCCTCCTCCCCTCACCCCCACAGCCCTCCTCCCCCTCACCCCCCACCAGCCCCTCCTCCCCTCACCAGCCCCTCCTCCCCTCACCCCCAACCCCTCCTCCCCTCACCCCCCACCAGCCCCTCCTCCCCTCCACCCCACCAGCCCCTCCTCCCCCTCACCCCCACCAGCCCCTGCCCCTCACCCCCCCCACCAGCCCCTCCCCTCCCCCACCAGCCCCCCCTCCCCCCTCACCCCCCAGCCCTCCCCCCTCACCCCCCCACCAGCCCCTCCTCCCCTCCCCCCCCACCAGCCCCTCCTCCCCTCACCCCACCAGCCCCTCCTCCCCTCACCCCACCAGCCTCCCCTCCCCACCCCCACCAACCCCCCTCCCCCCCCTCACCCCCCCCACCAGCCTCCCCTCACCCCACAGGCCTCCTCCCCTCACCCCCCACCAGCCCCTCCCCATCACCCCCACCAGCCCCTCCCCTCCCCCCCCACCAGCCCTCCCCCTCACCCCACCAGCCCCTCCCCCTCACCCCCCACCAGCCCCTCCCCCTCCCACCCCACCAGCCCCCCCCCTCACCCCCCCCTGCCCCTCCTCCCCTCACCCCCCCACCAGCCCTCCCCTCCCACCCCCAGCCCCTCCCCTCCCACCCCCACCAACCCCCCCTCCCCACCCCCCCTCACCCCCCACCAGCCCCTCCCCTCTCCACCCCCCACCAGCCCCTCCCTCCCCTCACCCCCCCACCCCTCCCCCTCCACCCCCACCAACCCTCCCCCCTCCCCCCCACCAGCCCCCCCTCCCCTCTCCCCCTCCCCCCTCCCCCTCACCCCTCACCCCTTCCCCTCACCCCTCACCTCAGCCCCACCTGTTTCCTCCTCACCAAACACCTGTATACATTAATACATAAACAGATTCGTAGAGTATATTACACCCCCAAAGACACGTACATGATTTATACACACACACACACACACACACACACACACACACACACACACAGGCTGGACACACATATGTGCGTATACTGTCATTGTCTATACGCATTCAAATACATGTTCACAAAGTATCATCACCCCGAGACCAACACGAGTACAGACGCAAATTTACCTGAGTACAAAACACCTGTATTTATGTCATTTAATTCTCCGTTTTCGTTATTTTTCTGTTTATTTTCCTTTAATCTCTCTCTCTCTCTCTCTCTCTCTCTCTCTCCTTCAAACACAATGAGAAAGAGGGAGGAAGGAGGGAGGGAAGAAGGAAGGAGAAATGAGGGAGAGGGAGGATTGAGGATGGAGAGAGAAGAGAGGAAGACGGAAGAGAGGGAGAAGGACAGAGACAGATTGAGGGATGAGGAGAAGGAAGGAGGAAGAAAGAGAGAGGAAGAAGGGAGCAGGAATAGTATAAGAGAGAGAGAGAGAGAGAGAGACTCACACATACTCTCTACAGCTATGAGAGTATTACCTTCACTACACCAAAGGCTGCTTCATTATTCTGCCCAAAATCATTAAAACTTTTTATTTTCTACCTTAAGCTCCAGTTAGTTATTAATGAACGCTGTATCATATTCCTCCAGTGTGAACAAAAGTATTTACCACTTTTTTTTTTAATCTAGATATTTTTCACATATGATTAACGTTAACTTTTATTATTACACTGAATTATTAGTAGTTATAGTGATATTGAATGCGTTAGTCAGCTCAATGCTTGGTTTTCTTTTCAGTGAGGATGATTTATTTAAAATTTGTTATATTTGCTTCTCGCTTTAACTTATAGGCAGTTCTTCTTTTCCATATTATTATTATTGTTATTATTGTTATTATTATTATTATTATTATTATTATTATTATTATTATTATTATTATTATTATTATTATTATTATTATTATTATTATTATTATTATTATTATTATTATTATTATTATTATTATTATTATTATTATTATTATTATTATAGCATTTTACCAGCATCAATATTTTCTGCACCTTATCTATGTATATCTTTATCGTCTTGTTCAGATGGATGAAATATTACGAAACTGTAGGAATTCGTGGTATAATGTTGTCTAGCACTCAGGATGGATGGAAACTCTAAGGTGGTTTTCTTGTATAATATAAGTTATATGATAGACAGTCTGGTGCTGGAGGTGCCGTGTGGTGAGGAGCTGCTCAGTAGAAGACGTTCGGTGAGTAGCTTGTTGAAGGAGGTAGATGTGCAGGAGCTTCGTTAGAGGAGACGTTGCCTGTTGCTGGCCTCCTGGTTGAATGAATGCTGGACAGCGAGGAGCTTGCTGGAGTAGGTGTTGGCTGTTCAAGAAGAATGGCCAGAATGAATCTCAATGGAGAGACAGAGCTTATATACCCAGCAGCCGTGAGTCCTCTGTGAGTCATGTTGGGAAAACCCGAGAAAGTCGCCGGTCTTTGGTTCCGTTGCTAGGTTACGGTAACATCTGGTGTCGCCGCTCGCTTGGTTGCTAGAGAAGATGGTAGCAGCTGGTGACGCCGCTACGCAGTTGTAGGGGAGAAGTCCACTACAAAACCTTTTATCTCATGAGACAGACAGCGTCAAGGGAAGCTCAATAATTCACCTCAGGTTCATAGGTAATTGGAGTCAAGTGAAGCAAAATAGTGGAATATTATCTTCATCATCAATAAATGACGACGTTAGTGTTTTGAAGGGGAAAATATATATGTTTTGAGGCTAGTCAGAGATGGAACCCGCAAATATAACCATGACGATGACGCCAATCCGGATTCAGGCCACGTGAACGATGACGCCAATCCGGATTCAACTCACGCGAACGATGGCGCCAATCCGGATTCAACCCATGCCAACGCTATTTGGACTGAACCATAATAGCCTTCTCATATATTCCCAAACTTGAAGGACAGAACGACAGTATTCATTCTCATTTACATAGCGACACGACAATCACTTTCAAATATATTTTTCTGAGGCTGTCACTCGGTTAGATAGACATTCAAATAACATTCACTTACTGGGAGAAAGATGTCCTGGGATGGATTATAAACCACCACGCATTCACCTCACATTTATCCAAAAAAGAATGATCGGGCGGTCTGTCATATTAACTCTAAAAGAAGGTCTTGTTGAGTCGTCCTCCCTAGTGAAATAAAAATAATTGTCTTATTTATATTTTGGGGTGAATATATTGTTTCCCCCCCCTCTCTCTCTCTCCCTATTCAAGAAAAAAATCCACATTTATTTATTTTCCTGACGTAATTCTCCCTCCAATGACTTCAATAAACACCAACCATGTATTATATATATGTAAACCAAATTTCAATATCAAGGTGTTATTAAACTTCTGTAATAAGTCTTTTGTGGTTAATAAATTTGTAGGTTTTTATTAATTAGAATTTATAAAACACAGATGTGGTTTAATTAATTACATTGGGGAGGAGAAAGAGAAATGTAATTAAATAATGTGTCGAATGTAAGAGTGTGGAAATGGAACACGGAGCAAGGAACGATAAGGTAGTTGTTACTTACGGTGGGTGTGGAACAAGAGGAATAAAAGAGGAACACGGAACAATAATTCACTGATGTTACTTATTATTCTTTCTTTCGTTTCTTGCGTTCCTAAGACAAAAGAGGGAACGCGGAACATCACACGGGTAAAGAGACGAAAACCGGATCAAGGAACAGGAACTAATAAGGAACAGGAACAAGAGCTGAAACGAGGAACATGGAACAGAAAAAAAGAACAAGAGCTTGAACAAGGAACAGGAACTAATAAGGAACAGGAACAAGAGATGGAACATGGAACAGGAAAAGTGTCGTGGAGCTACTTAGAAAAGGACAGGCGCCGTCACTCGTTACTTTTATTCGTACTTCCGTCAATAGCACAAAAGCTTCACTGATTAGGATGTGGGCGCCTCTGTGTGTGTGTGTGTGTGTGTGTGTGTGTGTGTGTGTGTGTGTGTATTCCTTCTTTGTCTCTCTCTTCTTTTCCTCTAATCCTTCCTCTCTTCCTTCTCTTTCTTTCGCTTCCTTCCCTCTACTTTCCCTTTTCCTCTCTTCACCCTTCCCCTCCTTCTCCCCCTCCATTTCTCCCTTCTCTACCTCTCCTACCTCTCTCCTCTCTCTTCTCCTACCTCTCTCCCCTCTCTTCTCCTCCCCTCTTCTTCTCTTCGTTATTCACCCCCCTTCTTCTCCCCCTCTTCTCCCCCTCCCTCTTCTCCTCCCTCTTCTCCCCTCTTCTCCCCTCTTCTCCCCATCTTCGCTCCCCTCTTCTCCCCCTCTTCTCCCCTCTTCTCCCCCCTCTTCTCCCCATCTTCCTCCCCTCTTCTCCCCTCTTCTCCCCTCTTCTCCCCATCTTCGCTCCCTCTTCTCCCCCCTCTTCTCCCCCATCTTCGCTCCCCTCTTCTCCCCTCTTCTCCCCTCTTCTCCCCATCTTCGCTCCCCTCTTCTCCCCTCTTCTCCCCATCTTCGCTCCCCTCTTTCCCCCTCTTCTCCCCTCTTCTCCCCCTCTTCTCCCCTCTTCTCCCCCTCTTCTCCCCATCTTCCTCCCCTCTTCTCCCCTCTTCTCCCCCATCTTCCTTTCCCTCTTTTCCCCCTCTTCTCCCCATCTTCGCTCCCCCTCTTTTCCCCTCTTCTCCCCTCTTCTCCCCCCCTCTTCTCCCCTCTTCTCCCCCCTCTTCTCCCCTCTTCTCCCCTCTTCTCCCCTCTTCTCCCCATCTTCGCTCCCCTCTTCTCCCCTCTTCTCCCCCTCTTCTCCCCCCCATCTTGCTCCCCTCTTCTCCCCCTCTTCTCCCCTCTTCTCCCCATCTTCCTCCCCTCTTCTCCCCCCTCTTCTCCCCATCTTCGCTCCCCTCTTTTCCCCTCTTCTCCCCTCTTCTCCCCTCTTCTCCCCTCTTCTCCCCTCTGCTCCCTCTTCGCTCCCTCTTCTCCCCTCTTCTCCCCATCTTCGCTCCCCTCTTCCTCCCCTCTTCTCCCCCCTCTTCTCCCCATCTTCGCTCCCCTCTTCTCCCCTCTTCTCCCCTCTTCTCCCCATCTTCTCCCCCTCTTCCTCCCCCTCTTCTCCCCCTCTTCTCCCCCCTCTTCGCCCCCTCTTCTCCCCCCTCTTCTCTCCCCGTTATTCACGCTCTCTGAAAAATAATCCTTAATGTTTCCACTTGTAAGCCCTTCTCTAACTCGGCGATTACCTACCCATTAGATACCCATTAGCTACCCATTACCTACCATTATCTACCCATTACCTACCCATTATCTACCCATTAGCTCCCCATTAGCTCCCCATTAGTTACCCATCAACTACCCATTAGATACCCATCAGATACCCATTATCTACCCATTGGCTACCCATTAGATACCCATTAGATACCCATTAGCTACCCATTAGCTACCCATTAGCTACCCATTGCCATTAATACCCCTTAACACTTACACATGGGGGGATTTAGGTGATGATAATGGGTGTCGTAAAGTATATATATAAATCCCAGGTTAAATTAATGGGTTGTGGATTTAATGGAATTTAATTAATATAAAAATGGTGTATATGCTTTAAGAAAATCCCAACAACCTATAATGTAAAAAAAATCCCTATATGGCTAAGAAAAAAAGAAGCCACACAAAATCCCTAAATTTAAAAAAAATCAACATAATATCCCCAACTAATACAAAAATCCCCATGAAATCCCTAAATATCACCATAAAATCCCCAAATCCCCCTAAAAATCCCCAAATCCCCTAAAAATCCATATAAATCCCCCAAAATCACCATAAAATCCCCATGAAATCCCTATAGAATCCCCACACCCATCAAAATCCCTATAAAATCCCCAAATCCCTTCAAAATCCCTAAATCCCCTCAAAATCCCTATAAAATCCCCTCAAAATCCCCTCAAAATCCACCATTAAGTACACCCCAAGTTTTCTAATGAGGTAAAGTCATAGAGAGTAGGGCCAGATACAACACCTTGAGCAATGAATGGAATCGAGAAGACTAAAATAACACTCCTGCTCCACCATCAATCTCAGAACTGTCGAGTGATTAATCAACTTTCTCCTGCCCACACTAACCCCACCCCCCACCCACCCCCTTCCACCCCCACCCCTCCTCTGAGAGAGAGAGATGATAAAATATAAACAAATCGAAGGTAAACACACACACACAGACACACACACACACACACACACACACACACACACACACACTTTCCGCCAAAAATAATTATTCACTTTCACCAAACTGGTTATTCACTCCTGGCAAAAAAGGTTTTTCATTCTTCAAAACGATAATCCACTCTGCCAAAACTGATTATTCAATTTCCAAACTGATCAGGGCGCTGCACGCACAAAAGAAGAACTATAGTGTATGGTTTCTGATGACGGAAGGTTTATTTATATTCCAGAAAAACGGAAATGTAATGGAATGAAAAATGACTGACAGTGTTGAAAGTGGTGTTTATTGTAAATGCTTGGGAGGATCTGTGTATGTACTGATGCACAGTGTCACTAACTGTACATATTTGCAGTGCAAACCCCTCTGCCCACTCACCCCTTTTCACCCCCATGAACCTCCTCTCCCACTCACTTTTGTTTGAGGTTGTACTTGTCTAGATCTGACAATGGTGGTGAACGTCTGGGGCCTCACAGAAGCTGTGTGGGACTATAAGACAAACACCTCTCTACCTGTTACTTCTACACCTCTCTACTCTGTTACTTCTACACCTCTACCTGTTACTCTCTACACTTCCACCTGTTACTGCCACACCTCCACCTGTTACTGCTACACTCCACCTGTTACTGCCACTTGCACCTGTTAACATACACCTCCACCTGTTACTGCTACACCTCTACCTGTTACTGCTACACCTCCACCTGTTACTTCTACACTCACCTGTTACTGCTACACCCACCTGTTACTTACACCTCCACCTGTTACTTCTCTACACCCTTACCTGTTATTTACACCTCCACCTGTTACTGCTTACACTCACCTGTTATTGCTATACATTTGTTATTTATGACTGCACTTGTTACACACTCTCCACTTGTTACTTCTAGCACTCACCTGTTACTGCCACACCTCCACCTGTTATTCTCTACACCTCTACCTGTTACTTCTACACCTCCACCTGTTACCACACCCCACCTGTTACTCCACACCTCCACCTGTTACTTTACACCTCCACCTGTTACTGCTACACTCACCTGTTACTTTGCACACCTCCACCTGTTACTGCCACACCTCCACCTGTTACTGCTACACCTCCACCTGTTACTTCTACACCTCCACCTGTTACTATCACACACCTCCACCTGTTACTGCCACACCTCCACCTGTTACTGCTATCACCACTCTACACACTACCTCTCTTACACCTCCACCTGTATCTACACCTCCACCTGTTACTTCTACACCTCCACCATCAGTTACACCCACCTGTGCCACACCCCCACCTGCATCACACACCCCACCCAGCTGCTACACCTCCACCTGTTATCACTGCTACACCTCCACCTGTTACTCTACTACCTCCACCTGTTACTGCTACACCTCCACCTGTTACTGCTACACCTCCACCTGTTACTGCTACACCTCCACCTGTTGTTGCTACACCTCCACCTGTTACTGCTACACCTCCACCTGTTACTTCTACACCCTCCACCTGTTACTGCTACACCTCCACCTGTTACTGCTACACTCTCCACCTGTTACTGCCACACCTCCACCTGTTACTTCTACACCTCCACTGCTACACCTCTACCTGTTACTGCTACACCTCCCGTTACTTCACCTCCACCTGTTACTGCTACCTACCTGTTACTGCTACACCTCCACCTGTTACTTCTACACCTCCACCTGTTACTGCTACACCTCCACCTGTTACTGCTACACTCCACCTGTTACTGCTACACCTCTACCTGTTACTTCTACACCTCCACCTGTTACTGCTACACCTCCACCTGTTCACTGCTACACCTCTACCTGTTACTCTACACCTCCACCTGTTACATGCCACACCTCCACCTGTTACTGCTACACTCACCTGTTACTGCTACACCTCCACCTGTTACTTACACCTCCACCTGTTACTGCTACACCTCCACCTGTTACTTCTACACCTCCACCTGTTACTGCTACACCCCACCTGTTACTGCTACACCCTCCACCTGTTACTCTACTCCACCTGTTACTGCCACACTCCACCTGTTACTGCTACACCTCCACCTGTTACTCTACACCCACCTGTTACTGCTACACCTCCACCTGTTACTTCTACACCTCCACCTTTACTGCTACACCTCCACCTGTTACTGCTACACCTCCACCTGTTACTGCTACACCTCTACCCACTGCTACACCTCACCTGTTACTACATACACCTCCACCTGTTACTGCTACACCTCCACCTGTTACTACACCTCCACCTGTTACTTCTACACCTCCACCTGTTACTTACACCTCCACCTGTTACTGCTACACCTCCACCTGTTACTTCTACACTTACCTGTTACTTCTACACCTCCACCTGTTACTACACCTCTACCTGTTAATGCACACCTCCACCTGTTACTTCTACACTCCACCTGTTACTGCTACACCTCCACCTGTTACTGCTACACCTCCTCCACCTGTTACTGCTACACCTCCACCTGTTACTGCTACACCTCCACCTGTTACTGCTACACCTCTCCACCTGTTACTCTACACCTCCACCTGTTACTGCTACACCTCCACACATTGCCACACCTCCACCTGTTACTCTACACTCCACCTGTTACTTACACTCCACTTTTAACCTCCACCACATGCTACACCTCCACCTGTTACTGCTACACCTCCACCTGTTACTGCTACACCTCCACCTGTTACTTCCACACCTCCACCTGTTACTGCCACACCTCCACCTGTTACTGCTACACCTCCACCTGTTACTGCTACACCTCTACTCTTACACTCACCTGTTACTGCTACACTCCACCGACTGCTACACCTCCACCTGTTACTTTACACTCCACCTGTTACTGCTACACTCCACCTGTTACTGCTACACCTCCACCTGTTACTGCTACACCTCCACCTGTTACTTACACCTCCACCTGTTACTGCTACACCTCACCTCCACCCACATTACTTCCACCTCCACCTGTTACTGCTACACCTCTACCTGTTACTGCTACACCTCCACCTGTTACTTGCTACACCTCCACCTGTTACTGCTACACCTCCACCTGTTACTGCTACACCTCCACCTGTTACTGCTACACCTCTACCTGTTACCTACACCTCCACCTGTTACTCACACCCACCTGTTACTGCCACACTCCACCCATTCTCACACCCCACCTGTTACTGCTACACCTCCACCTGTTACTGCTACACCTCCACCTGTTACTGCTACACCTACCTGTTATCTCTACACTCCACCTGTTACTGCTACACTCCACCAGTACTGCACACTCCACCTGTTACTGCACACTTACCTGTTACAACACTCCACCTGTTACTTACACCTCCACCTGTTACTGCTACACCTCCACCTGTTACTACACCTCCACCTGTTACTGCTACACTCCACCTGTTACTGCTAACACCTCCACCTGTTACTTCCTACACCTCCACCTGTTACTGCTACACCTCCACCTGTTACTGCTACACCTCCACCTGTTATGCTACACCCCACCTGTTACTGCTACACTTACCTGTTACTGCTACACCTCTACCTGTTACTGCTACACCTCCACCTGTTACTGCTACACCTCCACCTGTTACTTTACACCTTCACCTGTTACTGCCACACCTCCACCTGTTACTGCTACACCTCCACCTGTTACTGCTACACCTCTACCTGTTACTTCTACACCTCCACCTGTTACTGCTACACCTCACCTGTTACTGCTACACCTCCACCTGTTACTTACACCTCCACCTGTTACTTACACCTCCACCTGTTACTGCTACACCTCCACCTGTTACTGCTACACCTCCACCTGTTACTGCTACACCTCCACCTGTTACTGCTACACCTCCACCTGTTACTTCTACACCTCACCTGTTACTGCTACACCTCCACCTGTTACTGCTACACCTCCACCTGTTACTGCTACACCTCCACCTGTTACTTCTACACCTCCACCTGTTACTGCTACACCTCTACCTGTTACTGCTACACCTCTACCTGTTACTTCTACACCTCCACCTGTTACTGCTACACTCCCCACCTGTTACTGCTACACCTCCACCTGTTACTGCTACACCTCCACCTGTTACTTCTACACCTCCACCTGTTACTGCCACACCTCCACCTGTTACTGCTACACCCACCTGTCACTGCCACACCTCTACCTGTTACTTCTACACCCACCTGTTACTGCTACACCTCCACCTGTTACTGCTACACCTCCACCTGTTACTGCTACACCTCCACCTGTTACTTCTACACCTCTACCTGTTACTTACACTTCCACCTGTTACTGCTACACTCTACCTTGTTACTCTACACCTCCACCTGTTACTGCTACACTCCACCTGTTACTGCTACACTCCACTGTTAACTCTACACCTCTACCTGTTACTCTACACTCCACCTGTTACTGCCACACCTCTACCTGTTACTGCTAACCTCCACCTGTTCACTGCTACACTCACCTGTTACTGCTACACTCCACCTGTTACTGCTACACTCCAACCTGTTACTGCCACTCCACCTGCCACACTCCACCTGTTACTGCTACACCTCCACCAGTACTGCCACACCTCCACCTGTTACTGCTACACCTCCACCTGTTACTTCCACACCTCT
>NW_024718273.1:20018203-20044274 GCF_018991925.1 Homarus americanus | reverse complement strand
ACACTGCCACCCTGGGTCACGACACTGCCACCCTGGGTCACACCAGGGTCACACCCCACCAGGGTCACACCCTGGGTCACGGGTCACACTGCCACCCTGGGTCACGACACTGCCACCCAGGGTCACGACATCTCTGGGTCACGACACACCAGGGTCATCACCCTGGGTCACGACACTGCCACCCAGGGCTGACACTGCCACCCAGGTCACGACACTGCCACCCAGGCCATGACACTGCCACCCTGGGTCACGACACTGCCACCCTGGGTCACGACTGCCACCTGGTCACGGCACTGCAACCTGGTCACGACACTGCCACCCTGGGTCACGACACTGCCACCTGGGTCACGACACTGCCACCCTGGGTCACGACACTGCCACCCTCGACACTGCCACCGGGTCACGACATCGCAATCTGGGTCACGACACTGCCACCCTGGGTCACGACACTGCCACCCTGGGTCACGACACTGCCAATTCTGGGTCACGACACTGCCACCCTGGGTCACGACACTGCCACTGGTCATGACTGCCACCGGTCACGGCACTGCCATCTGGGTCACGACACTGCCACCCTGGGTCACGACACTGCCACCCTCAGGGTCACGACACTGCCACCCTGGGTTCACGACACTGCCACCCTGGGTCACGACACCTGCCACTCTGGGTCACGACACTGCCACCCTGGGTCACGACATCCCACCCTGGGTCACGACACTGCACCCAGGGTCACGATCACTGCCACCCTGTCACGACACTGCCACCCTGGGTCACGAGCACTGCCACCCAGGGTCACGACACTGCCACCCTGGTCACGACACTGCCACCCTGGGTCACGACACTGCCACCCTGGGTCACACACTGCCACCCTGGTCACGACACTGCCACCCTGGGTCACGACACTGCCACCCTGGGTCACGACACTGCCACCCTGGTCACGACACTGCCACCCTGGGTCACGACACTGCTACCCTGGGTCACGACACTGCCACCCTGGGTCACGTGACTGCCAATCTGTCACGACACTGCCACCCTGGGTCACGACACTGCCACCCTGGGTCACGACACTGCCACCTGGGTCACGACACTGCCACCCTGGGGTCACGACACTGCCACCCTGGGTCACGACACTGCCACCCTGGTCACGACACTGCCACCCTGGGTCACGACACTGCCACCCTGGGTCACGACACTGCCACTCTGGGTCACGACACTGCCACCCAGGTCACGACACTG
This sequence comes from Homarus americanus, assembly GCF_018991925.1. Taxonomy (NCBI): domain Eukaryota; kingdom Metazoa; phylum Arthropoda; class Malacostraca; order Decapoda; family Nephropidae; genus Homarus; species Homarus americanus. The sequence continues at coordinate 20,043,038 of NW_024718273.1, read as the reverse complement.
CCACCCGCACACACTGCCACCCTGGGTCACGACACTGCCACCCTGGGTCACGACACTGCCACCCAGGGTCACGACACTGCCACCCAGGTCACGACACTGCCACCCAGGGTCCGAACTGCCACTGGTCACAACACTGCCACCGGTAGACCCTGGGTCACGACACTGCCACTCTGGGTCACGACACTGCCACCCTGGGTCACGACACTGCCACTTCTGGTCACGACACTGCCACCCTGGGTCACGACACTGCCACCCTGGGTCACGACACTGCCACCCAGGTCACGACACTGCCACCTGGGTCACGACACACGCCACCCTGGGTCACGAACACTGCCACCCTGGTCACGACACTGCCACCCTGGGTCACGACATTGCCACCTGGGTCACGACACTGCACCTGGCTCACGACACTGCCACCCTGGGTCACACACTGCCACCCTGTCACGACTGCCAATCTGGGTCAGACCTGCCACCCGGGTCACGACACATTCGTCTTCGCACCCTGGGTCATGACACTGCCACCTCTGGGTCACGACACTGCCACCAGTCACGACACTGCCACCCTGGCCGACACTGCCACCCTGGGTCACGACACTGCCACCCGGGGTCACGACACTGCCACCCGGGTCACGACACTGCCACCCTGGGTCACGACACTGCCACCCTGGGTCACGACACTGCCACCCTGGGTCACGACACTGCACCCGGGTCACGACACTGCCACCCTGGGTCACGACACTGCCACCCTGTCACGACACTGCCAATTCTGGGTCACGACACTGCCACCCAGGTCACGACACTGCCAATTCTGGGTCACGACACTGCCACCCTGGTCACGACACTGCCACCCTGGGTCACGATGACTGCCACCTCCTGGGTCACGACACACTGCCACCTGGGGTCACGACACTGCCACCCTGGGTCACGACACTGCCAATTCTGGGTCACGACACTGCCACTTCTGGGTCACACATCACACCCTGGGTCACGACACTGCCACCCTGGGTCACGACACTGCCACCCAGGGTCACGACACTGCCACCCTGGGTCACGACACTGCCACCCTGGGTCACGACACTGCCACCTGGGTCACGACACTGCCACCTGGTCACGACACTGCCACCCAGGGTCACGACACTGCCACCCTGGGTCACGACACTGCCACCCTGTCACGACACTGCCACCCTGGGTCACGACACTGCCACCCTGGGTCACGACACTGCCACCCTGTCACGACACTGCCACCTGGGTCACGACACTGCCACTGGGTCACACTGCCACCCTGGGTCACGACATCCACTTGGGTCACGACACTGCCACCCAGGGTCACGACACTGCCACCCTGGGTCACGACACTGCCACCCTGGGTCACGACACTGCCACCTGGGTCACGACACTGGCCCCCCTGGTCACGACACTGCCACCTTGGGTCACGACACTGCCAATCTGGGTCACGACACTGCCACCCTGGGTCACCCTGCCTGGGTCACGACATCATACCCGTCACGACACTGCCACCCTGTCACGACACTGCCACCCTGGGTCACGACATGCCACCCTGGGTCACGACATGCGGTCCGACACCTGAGTCACTTGACACTGCACCCTGGGTCACGACACTGCCACCTGGGTCACGACACTGCCACCCTGGTCACGACACTGCCACCTCTGGTCACGACACTGCCACCCTGGTCACGACACTGCCACCCGGGCCACGACACTGCCACCCTGGGTCACGACACCGCCACCGGGTCACGACACTGCCACCCTGTCACGACACTGCCACCCTGGGTCACGACACTGCCACCCTGGGTCACGACACTGCCACCCAGGGTCACGACACTGCCACCCCTGGGTTTACGACACTGCCACCCAGGGTCACGACACTGCCACCCTGGGTCACGACACTGCCACCCCAGCACGATACTGCCACCTCTAGCCGACACTGCCACCCTGGGTCACGACACTGCCACCAGGGTCACGACACTGCCACCCTGGGTCACGACTGCCACCTGGGTCACGACACTGCCACCTGGGTCACGAGCACTGCCACCCTGTCACGACATGCCCCCTGGGTCACGACACTGCTCACCCTGGGTCACGACACTGCCACCCTGGGTCACAACACTGCCACCCTGGGTCACGACACTGCCACCCTGGTCACGACACTGCCACCCGGGTCACGACACTGCCACTCCTGGGTCACGACACTGCCACCCTGGGCATCAGCAACTGGGCTCACGACACTGCCGTCACGACACTGCCACCCTGGGTCACGACACTCCCCAACACGACACTGCCACCCTGGGTCACGACACTGCCACCTGGTCACGACACTGCCACCCTGGGTCACGACACTCACCCTGGTCACGGCACTGCCACCTGTGGTCACGACACTGCCACCCGTCACGTCACGACACTGCCACCCTAGTACGACACTGCCACCGGGTCACGACACTGCCAATTCTGGGTCACGACACTGCCACCCTGGGTCACGACACTGCCACCGGGTCACGACACTGCCACCCTGGGTCACGACACTGCCACCGGGTCACGACACTGCCACCCTGGGTCACGACACTGCCACCCAGGGTCACGACACTGCCACCGGTCACGACACTGCCACCCAGGGTCACGACACTGCCACCGGGTCACGACACTGCCACCCAGGTCACGACACTGCCACTCGGGTCACACATCTGCCACCCAGGGTCACGACACTGCCACCCAGGTCACGACACTGCCACCCAGGGTCACGACATCGCCACCCTGGGTCACGACACTGCCACCCTGGGTCACGACACTGCCACCCTCTGGGTCACGACACTGCCAACCTCTGGGTCACGACACTGCCACCCCTGGGTCACGACACTGCCACCCTGGGTCACGACACTGCCACCTGGGTCACGACACTGCCACCCAGGGTCACGACACTGCCACCCTGGGTCACGACATCGCCACCCCGCACATGACACTGCCACCCCAATACATACTGCCACCCTGGGTCACGACACTGCCACCCAGGGTCACGACACTGCCACCCTGGGTCACGACACTGCCACCCTGGGTCACACACTGCCACCCTGGGTCACGACACTGCCACCTGGGTCACACACTGCCACCCTGTCACGATCGACTGCCACCCAGGGTCACGACACTGCCACCCTGGGTCACGACACTGCCACCCTGGGTCACGACACTGCCACCCTGGGTCACGATACTGCCACCCAGGCTGACATGCCACCCTGGGTCACGACACTGCCACCAGGGTCACGACACTGCCACCTGGTCACGACACTGCCACCCTGGGTCACGACACTGCCACCCAGGGTCACGACACCGCCACCCTGGGTCACACTGCCACCCTGGGTCACGACACTGCCACCGGGTCACACACTGCCCTGGGTCACGACACTGCCACCCAGGGTCACGACACTGCCACCCAGGGTCACGACACTGCCACCTGGGTCACGACACTGCCACCCCTGGGTCACGACACTGCCACCCAGGGTCACGACACCACCCCTGGGTCCGACACGCCACCCTGTCACGACACTGCCACCCAGGGTCACGACACTGCCACCCTGGGTCACGACACTGCTACTTGGTCACGACACTGCCACCCTGGGTCACGACACTGCCACCCTTGGTCACGACACTGCCACCTACAACACCCTGGGTCACGACACTGCCACCAGGTCACGACACTGCCACCCTGGGTCACGACACTGCCACCTGGGTCACGACACTGCCACCCAGGGTCACGACACTGCCCCGTCACGACACTGCCACCCTGGGTCACGACACTGCCACCCAGTCACGACACTGCCACCCAGGGTCACGACACTGCCACCCTGGGTCACGACATCGCCACCCTGGGTCACGACACTGCCACCCAGGGTCACGACACTGCCACCAGGGTCACGACACTGCCACCCTGGGTCCGACACTCACCCTGCTGATACTGCCACCCTGGGTCACGACACTGCCACCCAGGGTCACGACACTGCCACCCAGGGTCACGACACTGCCACTCTGGTCACGACACTGCCACCCCTGGGTCACGACACTGCCACCCTGGGTCACGACACTGCCACCCTGGGTCACGACACTGCCACCCCGCACTGCCACCCTGGGTCACGACACGCTACCCCTGTCACGACACTGCCACCCTGGGTCACGACATGCCCCTGGGTCAGACACTGCCACCCAGGTCACGACACTGCTACCCCGGTCACGACACTACCCTGGGTCACGACACTGCACCCAGGGCCACGACACTGCCACCCAGGGTCACGACACTGCCACCCAGGGTCACGACACTGCCACCCCAGGCTCACGACACTGCCACCCTGTCACGACACTGCCACCCTGGGCAGCTCACACCCAGGGTCACGACACTGCCACCCAGGGTCACGACACTGCCACCCTGGGTCACGGCATCACACCCAGGGTCACGACACTGCCACCCAGGGTCACGACACTGCCACCCAGGGTCATGACACTGCCACCCTGGGTCACGACACACTGCCACCCTGGGTCACGACACTGCCACCCTGGGTCACGACACTGCCACCCAGGGTCACGACACTGCCACCCAGGGCACGACACTGCCACCCTGGGTCACGACACGCTACCCTGGGTCACGACACTGCCACCCTGGGTCACGACACTGCCACCCTGGGTCACGACACTGCCACCCTGGGTCACGACACTGCCACCCTGGTCACGACATTGCCACCTCTGACACGCCACCCTGTCTGACACTGCCACCCAGGGTCACGACACGCCACTCTGGGTCACGACACTGCCACCCTGGTCACGACACTGCACCCAGGGTCACGACACTGCCACCAGGTCACGACACTGCCACCCAGGGTCACGACACACCATAACTAACAAACATTTAACTGAACCCCACCGGCGAGGCCTCTCCTGACACCCCTATCTTTGATCTGTCGGATTTACGCTCCCATAAACACTCCGCCTTCACCCTCCTTCTGTCTCTCCTTCTCCCTCCATCTATATCTCCTTCTTCTATCTCTGTCTCCTCCCCAAACACCTTCCATCTCTCTCCGTTCCTCTCATTCTCTCTTTCCCGCTTCCTCCTACCCACCTCTCTCTCTCTCTCTCCTCCTGTCTCCCCTCTTACACTCATAAGCTTCCCCACCTACCATGATCCTCCCCGTCCGTACATGCACCTGAGGGACGTGAGGTACCTGAGGGTTTACCTGGGACCTCTGAGTTGTACCTGGGGACTACCTCAGCTGTACCTGGGAGAGGCACCTGGAGGAAGGTGTACCTGACTACAAGCCACAGGTGTTGTAACCTCCCTCACAACCACCTCACCACCACCACCACCACCACACCCACCACCACCACCACCACCATTACTACCACCACCACCCACCACCACCACCACCACCCACCCACAACCAACCAACCAACCAACCCCACCACACCAACCATCATCACCACCCCACCACCACCAATTCAACTACCAATCAACCAACCCCACCAACCAACCACCACCAACCATTACAACCCACCACCACCACCAACCAACACCAACCAACCAACCAACCAACCAACCACCACCACCCCACCACCACCACCACCACCACCACCAACCACACCACCACCACCACCCAACCAACCACCACCACCACCACCCCACCCACTTACCACCACCACCACCACCACCACCACCACCACCACCACCCCACACCACCACCACCACTCACCACCACACCACCACCACCACCACCCACCAACAAACCACCACCACCACCACCACCACCACCACCCTAACCCACCACCACCACTACTTCACCACCACCACACCACCACCACAACCACCACCTCCACCTCCCCCACCCACCAACCCACCACCCCACCCCACCCAACCAACCACCACCACCACCACCACCAACCACACCACCACCACCACCACCACCACCAACCACCAACCAACCAACCACCTACCCACCCCACCCCACCACCACACCACCACCCACCCACAACCACCACCACCCACCAACCACCACCACCACCCCACCACCCACCACCACCCCACCACAACCACCACCACCACAACCCACCACCACCACCACCACCCAACCACCACCACCCCAGCCAACCACCACCACCACCACCACCAACCACCTCACCACCACAACCACCAACCACCCCACCACACCACCACAACCACCACCACCACCACCACCCCACCACCACCACCACCAACCACACCACCACCACCACCACCTCACACCACCACCACCACCTACCACCACCACCATCCCACACCAACCACCACCACCAAAACCCACAACCACCCACCAACCACCACCAACCAACTTCAACCAACCACCACCACCACCACCACCAACCAACCACCAACCACCAACCAACATCAATCAACCAACCAACCACCTCAACCACCAACCACACCACCACCACCACCACCACCACCACCACCACCACCACCACCACCCCACACCACCACCACCAATCACAACCACCACACCACCACCACCACCACCACCCACCACCACCACCACCACCACCACCACACCACCACACCACAACCCCACCACCACCACCACCACCACCACCACCACCACCACCACCACCACCACCACCACCACCACCACCACCACCACCACACCACCACCACCACCTCAACCAACTAATTAATAACCACCACCACAACCAATCAATCCACCCACCACCCCACCACACCACCACCACCACCACCCACCACCCCACCACCACCAAACCACCAACCACCACCACCACCACACCTCCACCAAACCTCAACCACACCAATCAAACCACCACCACCACCACCACCCCACCACCACCACCCCACCACCACCACCACAACCCACCACCCCACCACCACAACCACCACCCCACCACCACCACCACCACCACCACCACACCACCACCACCACCACCACCACCACCACACCACCACCACCTCAGCAACCACCACCACCCAGCACCACCACCACCACCACCACCACCACCACACTACCACCACCCACCACACCACCACCTCACCACCACCACCACCACCACCACCTCACCATCACCACCACACCACCACCACCACCACCACCACCACCACCACCACTACCACCAGCAACCACCACCACCAGCACCACCACCACCCACCACCCACACTACCACCACCATTACTCACCACCACCACCACACCACTACCACCACCACCACCACCACCCCACCACCACCACCACCACCAGTGAGGATCATGCGCTTTAGTTCCCGTTAAAAGAAAAAAAACAAGTTCTGACGTCACCAAGAGAGACACCCGTTCCGCAGCTCACTCAGTCTACTTGTTAAGTCTCCAGTCTTACGTCTATTAGCTATATTTATTCTTATTTTATTTATCTTCTTATTTTGTTCATTGATTTTTCTTGTTAGAAATTCCTAATGTTGATGTAAATTCTTTCCTGGTTGATAGAACTTTGTTATGGTTCGGATTAATGAATGAAATGCTGTGGGCTGAGGAGGGCTCTCTCGAAACAATTAAAAAGGTTCAACATTACAAAGACGCTTATATCTTTACAGTGTTGTATGGGGGCTGGGGAGGGCTGTAGGGGCTGAGAGAGTGAGAGGGAGAGCTGAGAAGGGATGGAGGGAGGGCTGTAGGGGACTGAGAGAATAACGGGGGCTTACGAGGGCTGGAGAGAGAGAGCTGAGGGGGGGTCTGAGAGCTATTTCTATACTACCTCCTCACTAAAATACCTCAGAGGTTCCACACACTGACAGCCACCGAGCTTCACCCTACCTAAACCAGTCTCTCCCCCACCCCCACCACAACCCTTCCTCCTCCCTCTCTTCCTCCTCTCTCTTCTCATATATCTCCTCTTCCTCCTCCCTCTCTTCATTCTTCTTCTCCCTTCTTCCTCCACCTACCTCTCCTCTCCCCTTTCTTCCTTCTCCTACTCCCTCTCTTCCTCCTCTCTCTCTTCTTCCTCCTCCTCCTCCACCTCCACTCTTCACCCACCAGCTATGCGCGTGACACATAAACACATATATGCACATGTAAACAAACCTTAAATACACACACACACACACACACACACGCACGCACACATTATATGTATGTACACACAAACATACGTATATGCACATTCATTGGTGATTCACATATGGAGTACATACATACACGCATACACACACACACATACATACATACATACATACATACATACATGATTCCTTCCTGACTCACGAACAAATATTAAAAAACAAAATCCTCATCAACACAACAGACATACATACACACACACACACACACACACACACACACACACACACACACACACACACACACACACCAATCATGAAACAAAATACCGATATTAATCACCATTTACACTACAGGAAAAACAAACCACTCACCAAGACTCAGCCATGCAGTTCTCTACGCACTATATACGCACAATATACGCCATTCAGCCCAGGAATTAGCGTAAGAGATACATTATACGCAACTGGGTCATTCGTAAGTAAGGTTTTTGTTGTTTTTTTATCTTCAATGGACAGTAATGTGTAAGTTACGGGCCAGAAAATACGCTTAAACTGGTGATAATGAGGGAGTGACGTTACGCAGCTGTTGAGAGGAATCAGGCGTCACAGAGTTATGTTACAGCCTGGGTAATTGTCCTGGTGACTGTGTGTGTGTGTGTGTGTGTGTGTGTGTGTGTGTGCCCAATAGAACACACGAGGCGCAGCAGTGACCTATCACCTTTCACGTAATTACCTCAGTGTTATAAAGGCCATATTAACCCGACACTAGCTATACACATCGTTAGCTTCCTTGTTTAGTAATTTTACCCATATAATAATAATAATAATAATAATAATATATATTAATTAATATTAATATATAATATAATATAATAAAATTATGCATTATAGAGGTGAATAAATTTTTAAATCTTAACTATAAGATTTGACACAACAGACAGATGACAGACAGGAAGACAGACAGACAGACAGATAGACAGACACAATAACTCCGTATTATCTCACGAACACAAAGACAAATAACTATTGTAAGAAACATTTAGCAGTAAAACCACACACACACACACACAACACACACACACACACGCACACAGACACAAACACACACACACACAGCACACACACACACACGCACCCACACACACACGCACACACACACACACACACACACAACAACACAACACACACACACACACATATTTGTTTTGCCTCACTTCACTAACTGTTGTATTAACTAGTCGTAACCCCACTATTATCACTACTACCACCATTTCTACTACCATTACCACAACTACTACTATTTTAATAAAATGGCCTCCATCCTCCCCCAATAGCCACACCTTCGCGGCTATTTTATTACCTTAATATTAAATATCCTAATACATAAGTAGCTATGCTATCTGTGTTGAGTTAGTTGAGCCGCAGATCTATGCGGCATTCAGTGACTGTAGCCCTCTTGTCAATATCTGCAGCTGTTATCGGCATTGGGACCGAAGCCTGTTCCCTGAGGCAGAAGCCGACCGAAGGAGAGGACAGTCGACATCTCATCCAGTCTGTAACATAACTCCGAGCTGCTGCTTCTGTTCGGGATCACCTCTGCTGCCTTGATCAACGTTTTGAATTCTCCCCATATGCCCTTATCTTGTCGTTCTGCCCTTCCTATGTGAGCATCGAGAGCTGTTACGGTGACATGCGGGATCAAAATCCTGATGTCGAAGAAAGCTCGCTGTCCCCGTCCAGAACTCGAGCACTGACGTCCACAGCTTCGTTAGATGTGTTTGAAGTCCTATGTTGGAAGGTCTCACCGTCCAAAGGCAGGAGGTTTGTTCTACCATGACATCCTGAGATTTCTTCAACATATTTGCTGAGATCCTTACTGTCATGCCACATGAGCCCCATTTCTGCACACCATGGCGTGATCGCCGTCATAGGAAGAGCCACACACGTATTGGGAGGGCAAACCTTCACTGGCCAACCGTACCTGAGCAATGGCATCTGTAAACCTTGTTTATTGTACTGAAACCATTTGCCCTTATCGGTATAATTAACCAGTTCAGGCGCCAACCTATGCTACAGCTATTTTTTCAAATTTTGGTACTTGCAGCAACAGTTGCTGCAACTTATCACTTTGCCGTGCTGTCGTTCTGTCGTAATGGACCTTCGAATCTTGTTTTACTTCACTGGTATCCACCTCCTGTTGCGTTCTGAGCTATTATGTGGTCCGGAGGGCTGTGAGCTTAACTGAGTTTTGATGTTCGGGGCAGCCCTCTGGATTGGTTAGTCCCATTCCTCCCAGTCTCGGTGGTAGTGCAAGGAGTGATCTTTCTGCTGGGGTTAGGTGAGGGTGTTTCACTACTATTACTACCACTATCGCCACCCCCACAACTACCACTACCACAACTACCACTATCACCACCACCATGGTCCTTCATTACTATTAAACGGATTAACCTAGTGATGCTATTAGTTAACTCTTATTCTACCACCATTACTATCCTAACTACTACCACCACTACCACCGTTACCACCATTACTACCCTTACTACTACCACCACTACCACCATTACTACCCTTACTACTACCACCACTACCACCATTACTATCCTAACTACTACCACCACTACCACCCTAACTACTACCACCACTATAATAATAATAATAATAATAATAATAATAATAATAATAATAATAAGTAAATAATAATAATAATTTGCAAGATGTATTGTGTGTCCTCTCTCTGTGCTTTGACATTCAGTGCATCTATGATTTCCTTTTTAATTTCCTTCAACATACATTTTACCTTTATTTTCTCTATTCCTGTATTTATCAAAGCACTCACTCTCTCTCTCTCTCTCTCTTTGTTCTTTCATCTTAATCGCCTTCAGTTCCTCTTTTGTTTTAATATTTCCTTCTTTTCCTTCCTATGGTCTTTCGTATATACCGTTTTATATCACATTTTTGTTATTTTTTATTTATCAAGTGTTTTTTTTTTCATTCTTCCATCCCATAAATTGCTCTCTCTCTCTCTCTCAGGTCTTTTAGCCAAATGACTGGAGTGTGTTTTTGCAATACCTCCTATGGGTTGGTAGGTTAGGTTAGTAGATCAACCATCCCTCTTCCCTCTCTTACTCCCTCTATTCTCTCCTCTTTCCCTCTCTTCTTCAACCCCTCTCTTTTTCTCCCTCCCTCTCTTCTTCCCCCTCCTCATATAAGCCTTCCAGGGAGCCACTTCTCATCATGACTCCTGAATGAACGAGTTTTAAGCCTCACCAAAAGAGTATCTGAGAGCCTATTTAAAACACTCGTGACTCTTATTACAAAAACGTAAGGCAAAACACACACACACACACTATAATTTTAAGAGTTTTCAAAATCATTCTAAGAGTTTGTCTAATTCTCGGCATTTGGGGATAACTCAAAAGGTAACGTCAAATAATTCCAGGAGCAAAGATGTTTTTTTTTTCAGAATTTGTCGAGGTGAGAATGTCAAGAAAGTCGTCCACTACCATCACCAGCACTACCATCAATACTCCCATCACCTGTAGGTAGTAGTCAGCTACCAAACAGGGAGGTACTACTGCCTGGGAAGATATTGGAAGCATAATGTGTTGTATAATGGTAGACCCTGCTGCCATATGTGACCAAGTCCCAGGTTGCTGGTCATCACTGTCACAATAACCACCACCATCTCGATCACCATCACTGTCACAAAAAAATTCTCCATCACCACTATTGTCACTATTCCCAACACCACCGTTACACCACCACTACTAACACAACCACCACTACTAACACTACCACCACTACTACTAACACGACCATCACCACCACTAACACCACCACCATCGCCCCCTCATGCCACTGTCATCCAACTATTCGGCAGCAATAGCGCAGATGCTGTGGGCGGAAAACTTGACAAATTTCATTCATGGTTTAGTGTGTGTGTGAGTCCCTCCAATCTCCCACCTAAAGCCCCCCACTCCCTCCCTCACCACCACCACAACCACTACAACTACTACTACCACCATTACTATTACCACTATTACTACTACTAATACTATCACCACTACTACTACTAATAATAAATACTATACCCTTTAAAGCGTCCCACCACTATAAGTTTTTTGACGCCCACTTGTCCCCACACCACTACCACCACCACCACTACTACCACCATGCCCCCACGCCTTCACAACAACAGTCAGTGAGAACAAACGGAGAATTTGCCAGTCCCTCCCTCACCCCACAGCAACGATCATGTCCACGGATTTGTCATTTTTGCGTCGTGTTGTTTATTACCGTCAGACGTTGTAAGTTTGATCCATCGGGTTATTATGAAGTTGAACCTCATTTCCTACTGACACTTTGGTCGAGTGGATCTCCTGGATTAACATAAGAACATAATAATGGAGGAAACTGCAGCGGGCTTATTGGCCCATACTGGGCTGTCCCGTTTACACCCAACCCCTATCACTCATATATCCGTCCAACCTATGTTTGAAGCTATCCAGCGTATTCGAGTTAATGATGATATTTGGTAACTTGTTCTTATAATATCCGAGCAGGATAGGACTCGGAGCAACGGATTTAAGTTGGATAAGTTTAGGTTTAGGAGGGAGATAGGAAGAAACTGGTTCACAAATAGGGTGGTGGACGAGTGGAACAAGCTTAGCAACTTTGTAGTAAGTGCTGGAACTCTGGAAAGTTTCAAAAGGAGGCTAGATAGATTCATGGATGATAGAGAGTGGAAGTAACTCTCGACAGGAGCTGCCATGCAAAGGCCAACCGGCCTATTGCAGACTCCTTATTTTCTTATGTTCTTATGTTCTTATTTCAAAACCAATGTTTACCTATTTCGAGCCTAAATCTAAAGTTGTCTAATATAAAACCATTGTTACGAGTTCGCTCCTGGTTGAATAGTTTGAGTACCTTTGTTATATCGCTTTTGTGTTGGTTAAAAACTTTCTCATGAACTTAGTTTAAACCAATCTCACTGAAGATAAATGAAGAGGAAAAGTAATCAGAGACGTGACCGATCGCCCAAGCGGCTCACAAGCCGATCAGTGGCCAAGAGGATAAAAGTAAGTAAAAAGTAATTGTCCTTATAAACCAAACATATAGACTCAACGCTTAATAATACAACAGCTTCTTTTGAACACAGCGCCGCACAGTGTCAGAGTAACCTTACCACAGTTTAACCCCTTTGCAACCAACAGTCTCAAGTGTTATGACATTACTATTGACGAAGATGATCACCAGCACTGACGAAGGTGTTGTGAGAACGTCTTAACCCACACCAACACTAGTCGAGGCGTCGTGCAGGGCCAGTCGTTATGTCCTTTTATTATTTCCCAAGGACGCCGCGCCTACTGTTGCTCTCCTTTCAACACATCAACACACTTTCCACTTCACATTGTTATCATCTGCTTTATTTTTCTTATACGAGTACAAATAAAACTGTTTAATATTACAGTAACTACAAAGAATTATGTAATGAGATCTAAGAACTTTTTATGTATGTATTACGTGAATGTTTTTGTTGTATTGAGTATCTACACAACTGTACAAGACACGGAAGAAGAAGCACCGCGAGATAGGGATCTGCCAAGAGTGTGTTTAGTGTGGCAGCCCGCGAGGAACTGTCGTCCATGGGTCTCACAGGGCTCACCCCGCACCACCACCACTACCACCTGCGCTGTCGCTACTGCGCAACTCGTCGTGCCCACTTGCCCAACTCCCTGCACGCGAGGCCCCCACACTTACACACAGACAGACACACACACACGCACCCCCCCCATAATGAGGTACATACGGGTACTGCATGTGAGCATCAGCAAATTTTAACCTCTCCTAATTACAGCTCATAAAAGACGAAAAAGACGAATTATGTTGTCATGTGATACCCAGAAGCTGTGACCCACACAGCGTTTACACCCCCTAGCCACCAACTCCCCTTCAGCTGTCAATTTAAACCACTTACTCGGACGATGTCCCAGTCCCGGCAAACTGTCACGGTTGCCGTTCTCATCCATTTACCTCACAACACTTCCATGTTCCATAGTTATAAATTGCGGTATGATTATCTGGCAGCATCTAGGTCATGGGGAGAATAATATATCGATTAAATTAAGCTGTAAATTAGTGTCTAGGGGGCCACGTGCACTGGTGTGTGTAGTGGCTCCACCCCTCACACTACCCATTGCCACAGACCACCATATTCTCGTTACTTGTAGTCCACATTTCTGTTGTAAAGTGGAAATATTTTGAGCTTTTTTTTAAATATATATATATATCACCAAAAGACTACAGAGATGCATCTTAGGAAGTAATTCAAGTTAGTTAGGCAAGTGTTATGGAGCGACCGTTTGGCAACACCACAATCACTCGTCAATCACATTCTCCATTCACGGAAAGGAGTTTAGCGGCTTCTGATTTTTAAGAAACTTTTGGACGCCTGTTTAACATTAGCTGTAACACTTAACCCTTTTAATTTATGTACTAGAGGTAATAAACGTCCCCTTTCACGAACGATTCTGCGTGTGAACGGATTCCATCGAGAACGTTGCTGAAAGTAGTTGAAGTTTACTTACTGAACGTCTCAATGTTATGTTTTCCCAGCGGCTCCCACCCAACGCTTGTTAAACATCATCCAGTGAATTATTTGACACCCATTATCACCAGGAGAATGATTTACAGCGGCCAGTGAATTAGGAGTGAGGGCTTATTTCTGTTTTGTAGTGGCGTGAAGGATAGTGGCGGTCGTAAGAGTGGCGGACATGAGTGTTGACGAGCCCTGATCGACACATACAGAGAACCCGCCTCGCTACCTCCACCACACTTTCCCGACCCGCATCCTCCGCTCTCTCTCTCTCTCCCCCCTTTTCTCCTCGTACTTTACTTCCTCTTCTCTTCTCCTCCATTGTTCCTTCTCACTTACTTAGCAAAACATTAAGCATAAACTCCAGTTCTTCAAGCGGCTTCCCTGACGCTCGTGTGGTGGACGGGATCGTGACATCTTGTTCCGCCTAGTGTCTGTCACCTATCTGTTTATTCATCTTTATCACGATTATTTGTTTATTTTTTCTATGGCCTTTTCTGTTGATTATCGTTCATTGATTAATTACTTCTCATTTCCTGTTATTCTCCATTACTGTTATCTCTTATTTCCACGCCTCCTGTTAATTGTTTATCATCCCCCTTACTTGATTCATTTGTTTTCCGTTATATTTCTCTTTGTTTTTCTCACGTCCATTGTTATCTATTCCTTACGTCTCCCCTTTAATTATATTTTCCCAGTTTACCGAAATTCAGTGAATCTATTTAATTCCTATTTAATTCACTCAAGCACAAACATGTAACAAAAAAAGACAAGGAAATAGAAAAAAATATACACTAAACTTACTTATAAATCTGAGAGTGACTACACAACTCACACTGGAGATAGTAGGTCAAGGTGAGTTATCGGCCGATATCCAACTCTGTGCCGATATAAAACTCATGTCATCATACACTAATACCCTCACCACTTTTCCATTTCATTTTATATTTCTCTGTATTTTATTTTGTCATTTCACTCTTTCTATTCAGTTATTTTATTTTCAACTAACAACCACTATATATAATGACAACTCGGGTTAATACTGCGATAATACTTCCTGACGCGGCTACAGCTCAAGAAAAGTGACGACTACATCCCGCCACCGCTCGGGAAAAGTGACGACCATATCCCGCCACCGCTCGGGAAAAGTGACTACCATATCCCGCCACCGCTCGGGATAAGTGACGACCATATCCCGCCACCGCTCGGGAAAAGTGACGACTATATCCCGCCACCGCTCGGGAAAAGTGACTACATCCGCCACCGCTCGGGAAAAAGTGACGACTATATCCAGCCACCGCTCGAAAAGTGACGACCATATCCCGCCACCGCTCGGGAAAAGTGACGACTATATCCCGCCACCGCTCGGGAAAAGTGACGACCATATCCCGCCACCACTCAGGAAATAACAAGGATATAAGTCAACAGTTACTCGGGTTAAATTAAGTTTTATCTCTCAGCGGATAATGAAGTTTTAAGTCCTTTTGTTTTCTGATGAGTTATATGTATGAGTAAGACTGTCATGAATAAGACTGTTTATAGGACTGTGTTGATTAAGACTGCTGAGTAAGACTGTCATGAATAAGACTGTTTATAGGACTGTGTTGATTAAGACTGCTGAGTAAGACTGTCATAAGACTGTCATTAGAGACAGTGAAGTATTATCGGCAAAACAAAAACAAAACGAAATTCTTCCCAACATAGAAATATATAAAAAAATACATTCATATCAATACTGAGAATTTATCATGGATATCTGATAGAATTTAATTTTCTTTTAATATATATGAAGAATTTTTCAATATATAGAAAATATATCTTCACATTATATAGATATATTTAGCTATATTAATTAAAAAAAGTCGTTTACCATTATAGGTTAGGTTGGGTTGGGTTAAGTGACTCACCTGATAACACCGACCGACTAATTACAAGTTTATCAAGTGTTTAGCCAGGTAATCAGAGTCTTAATTAGGTTGTTAAGTTATTATATAAGATAAACACAATTATGGTAGCGTGTTATGGGATGTAATGAACCTAACCTAACCAACCCAACCCAACCTAACGTAACCTAACCTACTATCAGGAGACTCATGGTTAAGAATAGTGAAGATATTGTGTATAATTATGTGTTAAATTCGTAATATATCCCCGGACACACACACACGCACACACAGACGTACAGTTCCGTTCAGAAGTTCGTGGTACACTGGCGGTGAAGGGTACATAGTCTGTTGTACCCTTCCTGGACGACAGATCACTACGCCGACCCTCCCACCAACACACAGTGGAACAGGCAACGGAGCAGTGTGGTTGGACGGATATTAGTGTGAATATCGGCCAACGTTACTGATGATGAAGATGTGTCAATGTCTTGTTGACGAGAGCAGAAATCTATAGTGATAGGAGTAACCATTAGAATATCAGAATACAATAGGGAAATTGGTTTAATGAGCAATCGCCTTACGTATGATTAACGGCAGCAGCGGGGCGGGAACGGAAAATGGCAGCAAACGCCTTACGTGTGATTAAATAACAATGAATAGTTTATTCTAAAAATTCTACCTTTTGACTGTTTAATATTTATCCTGACAGTAATACAGCCGAAAATAGACATATGGCCACACACTCCAACACTACGACTTAGAAAGTGACAAAATAGAACCTTATAGAGATAGATCCAAGCACACTGTGTATACAATGGCACAGCACTTTATCTCTGGTGAAAAGATAGTTAGATGTATCAAAACTGGACCTACATTTTGCACGTAATAGCTAAGTAAACTCCTACGTACAGAACTAAACAAACAATATAATATTCTGTAACGCTAACTGCCACAATATCCTGGCCACTCTTTCCCCTTCTTACCCATTCATTCTGCTTCCCCTCTCCCACCCTCCATTTTCCTACCTCCTTCCCACAGTCCTCTCTTTCTCCTTCCCTTTTCTCTCTTTATCCTTCCCTTTTCTCCCTTTCTTTTCCTTCCCCATTCCCTCGATTCTCCCTTCTTTGCTTCACTTTCCTCACCTCTCTCTTTCCCTCCCTTTACTTACCTCTCTCCTTCTCTCAGTTTTTTCCATCTTCCTTTCTTTCCCATTTCCTTTCCTCTTTCATTCCCTCCCCTTAGCTCCTTCTTCCCTTCCCTTTCCTACCTCCCTTTCTTTCCCTTTCCTCACCTCTCCCTTTCCTTCTCCTTTTATTACCTCCCTCCATCCCTTTCTTTAATCTCCCTCCTTCCTTCCCTCCCTTACCTCCCTCCCTTCATCCCCCATATCCAGTTGCCAGAGGTCGATTTGGCCCAGCTGGGTAATGGTCGTGACCGAGTTTCAGATAATAGAGCCACGACCATTATCTCTCTCTCTCTCTCTCTCCCCTTACGGTACTCTGAGGAGATAGTTAGAAACTTTCTCCAACATTCACCAAAATGAACGACGATCGATCACCCAATACAGTCAAATAAAAACAAAATAAAAAGAAAATTGTAAGCACAAATTGGGGAGTTTAGACACATTCCCCCACCCACCTGTCCCATATGTCACGGGAGGTGGGTGGAAGAATGGAGGAGGTGGGGTGGGGAGGTGGGTGGGGACGAGGGAGGGGTAGGGAGGTGGGAGGGGAGTGGGGAGGGTGGGTGAGGAGGTGGGTGAGTGGGTGGAGGGTGGGGGAGGGTGGGGGGCGGGGAGGGGGGTGTGGGGGGTAGGGAGGTGTAGAGGTGGGTGGGGAGGGGTGGGTGGGGAGGTGTACAGGGTGTGGAGGTGTAACAGGGTGTGTTTTAAACTCCCCACTCTCTGCCAAAACAATAAATACATCACATAACGTTGCAGTACGAGTATAATTAAGAATGTAAACATCGTGAGTTAGTACAGGTGTAAACAATGATGGTAATGATAGATTAGCGTATATCAGACTACCAGCGATGCAAACAATACACACACACACACACACACACAAACAAACACACAGACACACACACACACACACACAACAGACGTCACCACAGTGTTATGGCGTCAAGAAGTACTAAGGTGTGCGGTATATCCTGACATACCTGGGATCCTTAAACATATCCTGGTCATACCGAGCATATGTCGAGCATACCTTTGACATTCCTGCGTCTACTGTGGAGAGAGAGAGAGAGAGAGAGAGAGAGAGAGAAGCATGAACACGACACACCACAAAGCGCCATTAATCCACATCAGCTCCACTCTACGCTCCATCACACGGACTATCATACGCCACCGCCGCTAACCATCGGACTCCTCATAGCTCAACAAAGCCTCGTGATTTGTCAGCGGACGCCAAGTGAAACGTAAATACTGAATCCCCCCCTTCGATCAGCTGAGACCAGGCCAAGGGGGGAGTGGGAGGGAGGGAGGGAGGGAAAACCGAGGGAAGGAGGAAGAGAGAGGGGAACATTTGCATTAGAGTGATATTTCATTGTGATGTGTGTGTTCCTGGACACACACACACACACACAGACACCAGAGGCGGCGTCAGAATCAAGGTAATGGATCATATTCTCGTCTACTTCTTAACTTCCGGATCTCCACAAACCAGAAGTCCTAACCTAACCTAACATAACATAACTATAACATAACTCTAACCTAACATAACCCTAACATAACTATAACATAACTCTAACCTAACATAACCCTAACATAACTATAACATAACTCTAACCTAACCTAACATAACATAACTATAACATAACTCTAACCTAACATAACCCTAACATAACTATAACATAACTCTAACCTAACATAACCCTAACATAACTATAACATAACTCTAACCTAACATAACCCTAACATAACTCTAACATAACTCAAACCTAACCTAACCTATAACATAACTCTAACCTAACATAACCCGAACATAACTCTAACATAATTCTAACCTAACCTAACCTAACCTAACCTAACCTAACCTAACCTAAACACCTCTTAACTGCTC
This sequence comes from Homarus americanus, assembly GCF_018991925.1. Classification (NCBI taxonomy): domain Eukaryota; kingdom Metazoa; phylum Arthropoda; class Malacostraca; order Decapoda; family Nephropidae; genus Homarus; species Homarus americanus. The sequence goes on along the minus strand of NW_024718273.1, from coordinate 20,023,422 downwards.
TAGCCTAACACCAGCCCTAACATAGCTCTGCTTGCAATTCTGTATAGCTCTAGCATAATTCACAACCCCTGCTTATAGCTCTGCTATAACTCCTGCTAGCCCTAGCCTGTAACATAGCTCTAGCCTGTGCCTAACATAACTCTCAACATAATTCTGTAACTCTGCTTATAATTCTAGCTTACAAAACCTAACCTAACCTAACCTAACCTAACCTAACCTAACCTAACCTAAACACTATCATTATTGTCCTGTTTCTTCCCGACCACCCGACAGTAAAAGTCTCTCTCTGAACAATCCCTGACAACAAAGTTCTCTAACATTTCCTTGACGCCGTTTTCTTCTGGACAATTCTCTCGGGTTAGTGAGGGAAGTGAGGCAAGATTCGGCAGTAAAGAAGAGGATTACCTGTAATATTTCCTCACCTCACCTCGCCTCGCCTCACCTCACCTCACTTCACCTCGCCTCGCCTCGCCTCACCTTGCCTCACCTCACCTTGCCTCACTTCACTCCTCCCGAGAGAAACACGAGAGATGACGAATGTGAACTAAAATTTATATACCAGTCCCTACAAGATTGTATAGTGTGTGGTCAAGAGGCCATAAAGTGTGTTTTCATTATACCTGAAACAATCACGGATTTTTTTTTAATACTACAGTAACTGGCTTAAAACTATGTTAATACTCATATATACAACGTTTTAGTATTAAAAAGAATTATTCTATACAAATTAAATATTGTAATCCTTCCTCAGCCATAGATGTAACCTGTAGTGTCGCTAGTCAGTGGTATAGTAGTGGTTGTTTGGGTGTTAAGGTTACACAAAGTATTATACTAACTAAATTATACAAAACTAAAGTAAGAGACTCACATTTTCAGGAGATATTTCCATGTTCTCTACAGCTGAAGTGTTCTTCTCTGATCCGTCGGCCGTCTTGAGCCAGCCAGCCAGGTACTCTGTAAACCGGGCGTTAAATTAAGCTTCTATACCAATCCTCGTCCTATTTTTCTTGCACAGAGTTGCCATGTTATGACTCGTGTCACCAGTAATGTGCTGCAACTTCCCCATGATAGACACCAGGTGTGACGTCCCTCAACTTCCATGCTTACAGTTTTACAGTGAGCACCGACACATGCGACTCAATACTCCGTTTGTCTACTGTGACTTTGGCTTGCCTTTCATTTTATTACTTATTAGCATACGGACCAAATACAATCATAACATATCACTGTTATCTCTCATAAGCTAAAAATTCATGTTTTATGAGATACTAATCAGTAGTAATCTCCTGAGACTGATAAGCGAGCTACACTTATCGAACGAAAGTCAAAAATGTTCTGGGTATTGTCCCTTATCTATGGTCATGTTGGCAGCCCTGATACGAATGACGCCTGACGCAAATCCGAACTAAATTTGTTTTTAGAAGCTGTTAAAGTAAATCGGTCTACAATACTAATTTTTTCTTTCGAATTTTCCCACAGAAACTATTAATGTTGGTTTATACGAAAGCAAATGAGGCAATATAGAATATGGGCGAATCTCCCATCAAGAAGTTCTCAGACCTAGTTGACAACATGTTATATCGCTAAAGACGTGAGCCCACTTCGTTATTAGTTCTCCTGTTGTTACCGCTGACTGTATTTATGTTATTCCAGGTTTTGCTGAGGGGAGTACAGTTGTACCCCGATTTACGCGGCCAACTGAACCCACAGGGTACCGCGTTAAGTGAAATCCGCGTAAATGGAACAACAGAACATATGGGATTAATTCCAATAGAGACTGGCCCGACCCCCAAACTCCACTTTTTGACGACACACAACTATGTTGTAGTAAAAATTTTATCTTAACTTTATGATGGTACGCACAAACAAGTATATAGGAGAGGTTAGGTTAGGAAAAATAAAGGTTAAGTTAGGAAAAATAAAGGTTAGGTTAGGAAAACTAAAAGTTAGGTGGAACACTTACGGTAGTAGAAGAGGTGGGTCGGCATACGGGGATGGAGGCTGGTTCCGATAAGATGTATCAAATGAATCATGTATATGGAGCAAGTAACAAGATCACTAGATTACAAGATGTTGTAACCGCTAGAATAAGGTTAGGATATAAGTACCTTTGGCAGTATGTTCCTCAAGCAGATGTAAACAAAACTAAATATAAAGTGTGTGGCCAGACATATGGCCACACACTCCAACACCACGTCTTAGACTGTGACAAAATAGAACCTTATAGAGATAGATCCAAGCACACTGTGTATACAATGACACAGCACTTTATCTCTGGTGACAAGATAGCTGATGTATCAAAACTGGATCTACATTTTGCACGTAATAGCTAAGTAAACTCCTACGTACAGAACTAAACAAACAGTGTACTGGAAATACTCTGTAACACTAAACGCCACAATATCCTGACCACTGGGGTCTGATAAACACCCTTTGTGGCCTTTACCCTGTAATCCTTTTTGCGCCACCGCTCACAGGATGAGTATGGGGTACACAATAAACTAAATACTGTTATTGATATTGATATTGAAACAGTTTATATAGCCAGAAAAATCCAGATACAGAGTGGACAATAACAACAATATTGTCATGGCTGAGCCAAGTGAGAGCCGGAGCACTCTTGGTGGTGCCTGAAAAATACTGTTGTACATTTATTAAAAGAATTATTATAGTACAGTAGATTTGGTATCAACGGGACTACAACCTGATACACGGTGTTGGTAAATGCATATTAGAACGTTACTACGTTTATCACTTTTCTTTTATTTCACACACACACACACACACACACACACACACACACACACACACACACACACGACTACTTCTTTGCTGTCACTCTGAATCGAGAATGACGATAATCCAGCTATGATACAATGATATGAGTTATTAAGGATGTCACCTTCGTTGGTGAGCTGTGAGGTGACTCGAGAGGCCGATATGGGAACGGTAGGGTCGTCCCCAGATGTTACACGTGTCGAGGGTTACATCTAGTGCGGGAGGGGAGGCAGCGGATTCTTTTCGGCGCTGGCACTTGTCTGCCTCGGTATGCAGTTGGGCTAACTCGAAAGTATTTACACCTTCTCGTGTGGTGCTCCTCCAAGCGTTAACGGTGTGGAGTGATCGTCTCCCAGGTGAGGGGGTTGATTTGGCACTTTTTCAGGTTTGTCTTAAGACTGTCCTTACACCTTTTCAGTTGCCCGCCGACATTACGTCTACTATTAGACTGTAAAGTAGCTGCTTTGGCAGTCTACCGTCGTTCACGCGGGTAACAAGGCCAGTCCAAGGTAGTTACTCATGGATATTGGTAGCCTCGATGCTCAGGAGAATCTGAGTCTTACGTACATTCACCTCAAGGCCGAAGTGTGCATACGCATCTGCGTAGGTGTTCAGGATCTCCTGTCGGTTGCGATCAGTGAGGTTGTCTGCATACTGAAGTTCAGTAATGGAAGCTGCCGACACCTTTATTCCTGCCTGGAGTCGTCTTTTGTTAAAAAGGTCATTCATCCAGTACTCGATGTCCACCCCGCCGGCTAAATTGACACTGGCACGAGTAAGGAAGGCAGCCAAGAAAATGGAAAAGAGAGTTGGTGCCAGTACACACCCTTGTTTAACCCCCGTTTGGATGGGGAAGAACTCAGACTGGGTGCCGTTGTGCATGACACTGCCATTCATGCCACCGTGGAGTTGCCTCACAATGGCGATGAATTTTGGTGGGCAGCCAAAACGGCTGAGGGTCCCCTAGAGGGCTTCCCTGTTGACCGAGTCGAAGGTCTTGGTTAGGTTGATAAAGATCATGTACAGATCACGACGCTGTTCTCTGCACTTTTCCTGTCAGTTGTGCCAGGTGATGGTCTAAAGCCACATTGAGATTCTGGGAGGAAGTTTTCCGCCTCAGGAAGAAGTCTGTTTAGGAGGACTCGGGTACACACACACAAAACATATATTTATAAGCACGTTAAGTATTTTTTTTTTCAATTTATTTATGAATTTACTTACTGTATGTAATTAAACCATTAGTTAATTACTCCATATCTATCTATCTATATATCTATCCATCTACAGGTATCTATCTATTTCTCTCTGTCTGACTGTCTGTGTCTGACTTCCTTTCATCACTAACTAAGGGATATTGTCAATCCACACAACACACACAAGTACCTTAAATAAAACTCCTTTTTAATACATTTTTTTAACACTGAAATTAACACTTTTCAATTTGCGCTTCAATCACGACTCGTCCGCTGTTCTCAATGCTAATTACATGCAAATCACCCAAGTCTAACTAATTGCTCTGAATTTTTCATGACATCTAATTGTCCTGGGCTAATGTATGTGCTCAGATGGCAGGAGAAAGGGACATTGAGAAGGAGGGGAATGATTTAGGAAGGAAGGAAGGAAGGAAGGAAGGAAGGAAGGAAGGGGAGGGAGGAAGAGAGAGAAGGGGATGTTGAGAGGAAAGAGAATGGTTGAAGAGGAAGGGAGGGGAGGGAAGAAAGGGGGATGGAAGGAAAGAGGGGGGAATTGGAGAGAAAGGGGGAGGGTAGGAAGGGAGGGAGGGAGGGAAGGAAGGGGAGATGGAAAGGGAGGGAAGAGAGAGTTGAAGAGGAAGGGAGGTTAAGGAGAGAGGGAGAAAGGGAGGGAAGGAAGGAGGGGATTGAAGAGGTGGGAGGGAAGGAAGTTGAGAGAGAGAGAGAGAGAGAGAGAGAGAGAGAGAGAGCCTTGGGAGAAATCGACCTGAGCAATACAAACGCCGCCCGGAGTTCTCAATCACTCTCCTCCATTGATGGGGTCGTCATGTTTACAACTTAACAATCATTCACCGACGTCCACTTAAGAATGATTCACTGACGTCACTTAAGAATCATTCACTGACGTCACTTAAGAATGAAGTTGTAGTGTTGATGTTTATTGTTGTTCAGTAAACATTGGTCAGGTGTGTTGTGGTCTGGGTAAGGACAGGTGTTTATATATGGTTCACCTGATGATTGGCACCCACCTGTTAATTTCACCTGATGGTTATAGCCTAAAAATGAAATGACCATATGCCTAAACTAACCTCTCTTGCCTCCAACTCCTAACTCTCTCTGTACCAGGAGGTGTATGGTAGTGTATCGGTACCGCTCAGTCGATTCAATACCTGTATATATCCTCATTAAGCCCCAGGTATTAGTTAAATCACTTGTGTACACCTCCTCCCACCTAACATGTTAACGGAC
>NW_024718273.1:19858203-20015703 GCF_018991925.1 Homarus americanus | reverse complement strand
CCTAACTTAACTTAACCTAACCTAATTTAACTTAACCTAACCTAACCTAACCTTTTACCGGGGAACAAATTTTACACTTTATGAATCTGTGCAAATTCCTCGCAATCCACGACCGTGTAGAGTTTAATCTGTACACAGTGTTAATGGTGAATAGAGGGTGTTGATATAGTCCCTTGATGGTGTTGATATAGTCCCTTGATGGTGTTGATATAGTCCCTTGATGGTGTTGATATAGTCCCTTGATGGTGTTGATATAGTCCCTTGATGGTGTTGATATAGTCCCTTGATGGTGTTGATTTCCTTGATGGCGGTGTTGATATAGTCCCTTGATGGCGGTGTTTATATAATCCCTTGATGGTGGTGTTTATATAGTCCCTTGATGGAGGTGTTTATATAGTCCCTTAAGAACATAAGAACATAAGAAAGTGGGATACTGCAGGAGGCCGACTGGCCCATACAGGGCAGATCCCTTTCACACCCATCCCAGCACTTCCATGTGCCTATCCAACTTCGTCTGAAGCTCCTTCCGTCCCGATCCTACTATAGCACTCTGTTGGCTATTCCACATATCCACAACTCTATTACCAAACCAGTGCTTGCCTATATCCTTTCTGAATCGGAATTTATCTAATTTAAAGCCATTTGTTCTAGTTATTTCGTTATTACTGAGCTTAGAACATCTTCCATTTTATGTTAATCACTTACCCATACCTCCTATCTCTCCTAACTCTACGCCTCTCTAATGAATCGCTTTCAGTCTTTCTTCATATGGAAGGTTTCTAATATTATGGATCACTTTTGTCATTCTTCTTTGTACTCTCTCCAAAGAATCTATGTCCATTCTATAATAAGGACACCAGAACTGAACCGCATAATCCATGTGTGGCCTCACTAATGCTAGGTAAGTTTCAAGATAACGTCAGCAGTTCTGTTACTCTAGACCTAGATATAGACCCAAGAATCCTGTTGCCTTGTTGCGAACGTTAATACACATTGTTTCTAGGTTTCAAGTCGTTTCTACTAACATCCTAGATCTTTTTCAAATCAGAGTTTTCTTTCGTACCTAGTTTATACTTAACGTTTGTATTCGTCTTCCTATCTGTAGTTTGCATTTATCAGTATTAAATTCATTTGCCAGTCCTGACCTCATGTAAGGTATCTAGATCTCTTGAAGGTGTTCAAAGTCACTGTCTGAATTTATCACTCTCCCCATTTTGGTATCATCTGCAAATTTACTAATCCTACTAGTTATGCTAAATCAAGATCATTAATGAATATAACAAACCATGAGGGCCTAATACAGATCTGGGAACTCCTTTTGACCGCACCCCAGTCTGACTTTAATCCATTTATGCTGACTCTTTGTTTCCTACCAGTTAACCATGACCTAATCCATTTTAATACTGATCCACCTATTCCATGTGCTTCTACCTTCCTTATCAATCTCTCATGAGGACTCTATCAAATGCTTTACTGAAATCTAAATAAATTATATCATATGACTTATCATTATCTACCGCTTCAAATACTTCTGAGAAAAAGCTAAGCAAATTTGTGAGACAAGAACGTCCCTGGGTGAACCCGTGCTGAGAAGAATGAATTAAGTTGAATGTTTCAAGGTGGCTTCTGATTTTTGTAGCAATAATTGACTCTAGCAACTTGCCTATGATTGACGTGACTAATGGGACGGTAATTTGATGCTATTGATTTATCACCCTTTTGAAAATCGGAACTACATTTGCAAGTTTCCAAGCTTCTGGCACTAGGCCCGATTCTAATGACTTATTAAATAAAACTGCTAATGGATTACTCAACTCATCTCTACATTCTTTTAATATTCTAGCATATACCTCGTCTGGACCAGGCGATTTATGAGGCTTCAGTTTGTTAATTACTTTAAGCACATAGTCCCTTGATGGAGGTGTTTATATAGTCCCTTGATGGTGGTGTTTATATAGTCCCTTGATGGAGGTGTTTATATAGTCCCTTGATGGTGGTGTTTATAGTCCCTTGATGGTGGTGTTTATATAGTCCCTTCATGAGAGTGTTAAGTCCACTTTATCTGTGTCCAAATTTCATTCAAATCTCTTCTTTCATTATAGGAAACTTCTTTTACACGTTCACCTGAGTTTGTGCTGGTCACACCTGTTTGACCAGCAACCCAAAGCCGCCATTCGCGTTTATAGATTTTTATGGGTGTTTTAACCCTTTGATGACGATGGATTAACCCTTTGAGAACGACCACCATACTAGAACAACTCTACCACCACCACTACACCTCCTTTACCACCACCTCCAACCACAACCTCCTTCACCACCACCTCCAACCACAACCTCCTTCACCACCACCTCCAACCACACCTCCTTCACCACCACCTCCAACCACACCTCCTTCACACCACCCAACCACACCTCCTTCACCACCACCTCCAACCACACCTCCTTCATCTCCACCACACTAGAACAACTCCCTCACCAACAGGAGGGTGAAGCGGTTGGACGCGGTGCGGTTCGGATGACAAACAAGTGCGGTCATTGGGGTAACAACGTTTCCAAGCCTCTGACCCTCTACGTGTGGCGACTGTAAATAGAAGAACTGTGCTGGATCCACGGTGGTGTTCTGCTTCTCTCGGCCATAAACACCTTTTTTTATATATTATAGTAGTTATTTTACTGTAAATAGACGAACTGTGTTTGATGCATGGAGGAGTTTAGGAGCTATACACTACAGCAGGTGACACTACAACAGACTCAAAAGATGCACTTGTTAACGACCATAAAGGTTCGAAGTAAACAGCAATCAAGGTAGAACTGTCAGCAGCAGTTGTTGTTGTTGCTGTCAAGATGAAGTTGATAACTGAAAAAATATTTAACCTTTTATCAAATATTCTTAAATTAGCTTTACTAAGAGTCCCTCATATCACCACGACTACCATCAACACCTCACAATCACCACCACGACCAACATCACCACCATCACCAACAATCACTATCACCACCACTCCACCATCACCACCACCACCACCACTGCCAACATCACCACCACCACCATCACATCACCATCACCACTCACCACATCCACCATCACCACCACTCCCATCACCACCACCACCATCACCATCACCACTACCACCACCACCATCATCACCACCATCCACCACAATCACCACCACTACCACCACATCACCACCACCATCACCACCACTGCCACCACCATCACCACCATCACCACCACCACCACCTACCACCATCACCATCACCACATTCATCACCACACCACCATCACCACCACCATCACCACCACCATCACAACAACACTTCGTCCTTGTCATCCCCACAACACACGCTGAGATGGGCGAGGGGTGGGAAGGAATGGGAGGGAGAGAGAATGGTTAAAGGGAGGGATAGGAGAAAGGAGAGGAGGTGAGATATAGAAAAAAGAGGAATGGGAAGGAAGGTGAAGGAAGTAAGAAATGAATGAAATATTCTCTCATCAACCTACCACAATCTTCCTCCTTCTATCTTCCTCCTCCTCCTCCTCCTCTTCCTCCTCTCTTCCTCCTCCTCCTCCTCCTCTCCTCCTCCTCTCCCTCCTCCTCTTCCTCTTCAGTCTACATCACCAAATCATCGCATCACTTCCTCTCATCACACACACACACACACACACACACACACACACACACACACTTTAAGTCGGTCTCTCGAGATATTCTCACGCCAGACAGACGGAGGATAGAGAGAGAGAGAGACCACAGACTACATGGCCAGGGTCGAGGTTTGTTAAAGTGTTGTGTCGTCAAATTCTCTCCTTCACTAAGTTCCAGGAAGAACTATATTAAGTGAGCGTGTTGAGGGAGGAAGACGTCTCTCTCTCTCTCTCTCTCTCTCTCTCTCTCTCTCTCTCTCTCTCTCAGTGGGTAAGTTTGATTGCTTCTCTTCAGCTGTAGTTTCTTCCTGTCTCATAATTCTCCATTACCAGAGAGTTACTAAATTTGCATTATTTTACGTGTGTGTGTGTGTGTGTGTCAATCATGTGTGTGTGTGTGTGTGTGTGTGTGTGTGTGTTTGCGTGTGTTGAGTGTGTTTCCGCGTGTTTGTGCGCATGTGTGTGTACCTATATCCGTATTAAATACTAATAAATTAAACAAAAATAGTAATAAATATCTCAACAAATCTAAACTCTTGAAGATTCTGTCGTAAGAACCTAAAGAACCAACACAAAATAACTCGCATTAAGAACTTGGGAAAATAAGCGATCAAAGTCCTGAATCAAGAAAACCTGCGCTAAGTAACTCTCAACTTGTATGTAAAGCTTCATCTGACTCGCATAGCTTCATCTGACACACATAGCTTCATCTGACTCACATAGCTTCATCTGACACACATAGCTTCATCTGACACACATAGCTTCATCTGACACACATAGCTTCATCTGACACACATAGCTTCATCTGACACACATAGCTTCATCTGACACACATAGCTTCATCTGACACACATAGCTTCAGCACACAACATAAGCTTCATCTGCTATCTGACACACATAGCTTCATCTGACATACATAGCTTCATCTGACACACATAGCTTCATCTGACACACATAGCTTCATCCCACACATACCATCGAGCTTATCTTCTGACACATAGCTTCATCTGACACACATAGCTTTCTGACACACAGCTATCTGACCACATAGCTTCATCTGACACATAGCTTCATCTGCACATAAACTTCATCTGACACACATAGCTTCATCTGACACATAAAGCTTCATATAGCTTCATCTGACCACATAGCTTCATCTGACCACATAGCTTCATCTGACACACATAGCTTCATCTGACACACATCTGACACATAGCTTCATCTGACACACATAGCTTCATCTGACACACATAGCTTCATCTGACACTCCACATAGCTTCATCTGACACCATCGCACATAGCTTCATCTGACACACATAGCTTCATCTGACACATAACTTCATCTGACTCACATAACTATCTGCACACATAGCTTCATCTGACACATAGCTTCATCTGACACATAGCTTCATCTGACACACATAGCTTCATCTGACACACAAGCTTCATCTGACACACATAGCTTCATCTTTTATAAGCTTCATCTGACACACATAGCTTCATCTGACACACATAGCCATCGACACACAAGCTTCATCTGACACACAGCCATCTGACACAAAGCTTCATCTGACACACAAAGCTTCATCTGACACAGCTCATCTATAGCTTCATCTGACACACATAGCCATCTGACACATACTTCATCTGACACACATAGCTTCATCTGACACACATAGCTTCATCTGACACACATAGCTTCTATCTGACACACATACTATCTAACATAGCTTCATCTGACACACATAGCTTCATCTGACACACATAGCTTCATCTGCACATAACTTCATCTGACACACATAGCTTCATCTGCACATAGCTTCATCTGCACACATAGCTTCATCTGACACAAATAGCTTCATCTGACACACATAGCTTATCTATACACATAGCTTCATCTGACACCATGCTTCATCTGCACATAAGCTTCATCTGACACACATAGCTTCATCTACACACATAGCTTATCTGCCACACATAGCTTCATCTGACACACATAGCTTCATCTGACACACATAGCCATCTTATAGCTTCATCGACACACATAGCTTCATCGACACACATAGCTTCATCTGACACACATAGCTTCATCAACACATAGCTTCATCTGACACATAGCTTCATCACAATGTCTGACACACATAGCTTCATCTGACACATAGCTTCATCTGACACATAGCTTCATCTGACACACATTAAGGCGTTCAGGGATGTGTGATGGTGATGTTATTGTGTGATGATGGTGATGTTTTATGTGATGATGTGATGTTTTTATTTTTATTTTATTGATTTTTTGATTGAGTTTGTGATTTGGTTTTGTGTGATGATGGTGATGTTATTTGTGATGTGGTGTTTTGTGATGATGGTGATATTATTGTGTGATGATGGTGATGTTATTGTGTGATGATGGTGATGTTATTGTGATGATGGTGATGTTATGTGTGATGTTGGTGATGTTATTGTGTGATGATGGTGATGTTATTGTGATGATGGTGATGTTGTGTGTGATGATGGTGATGTTATTGTGTGATGTTGTTGTTTTGTGTGATGTTGGATGTTGTGATTTTTGTTGATGATGTGATGTTATTGTGTGATGTTGTGATGTTATTGTGTGGTGTTATTGTGTGATGATGGTGATGTTATTGTGTGATGATGGTGATGTTATTGTGTGATGATGGTGATGTTATTGTGTGATGTTGGTGATGTTATTGTGTGATGTTGGTGATGTTATTGTGTGATGTTGGTGATGTTATTGTGTGATGTTGGTGATGTTATTGTGTGATGTTGGTGATGTTATTGTGTGATGATGGTGATGTTATTGTGTGATGACCTTGTGTGATGTTATTGTACTTGATCATCGTCTCCAAAAATTGTAAACAAAACATAAATAAAATCAGTGATACTAAAAGAAGACAATAAAATGGGAAGAAGAAAATATGAAATAAACGTAAGAGAAATTCAGAATAGAAACGAAAATAATCAATAGAAGAAAAGAAGAAATACAAGAAAATATAGAATAAAAAATAAACGGCGTGAGAGAGAAAATACAATAAGGGAGACATATAAGAAAATACATAACTAAACAAAACTGGAAAGAGAAAAAGTGAAGAAAAAAATTAAGACGGAGAGCTACAGAACTGGCAGGGAAGACATCTGTGTGTGTGTGTGGGCAGTTACTACACGAGTCTGCCCTTCAAAAAATGCGTCGTCTCTCGTTTTCTCTGATTTGGACTCGTGGTAGTCAAATTGTTCGTAGTCGTATTGGGCCCCTGTCCTAATGAACCTCAGTTTTAATAAGACCGGTTTTAATATGCTCCACCCTAATCAAATCTGTCTATTAGGTTATGTTAAGAGACCTAGTCGAGCTGGTTCTATTAGGACGGGCCGTTTAAGCCAAGTGTATCAATTCCTTCACGTTTTTACCAACAAAATCGTGTCTAATTTTTAACCCCTTGAGTACGATAACTTAACCCCATGAGTACGATGGCTTAACCCTTTGAGTACGATAACTTAATCCCTTGAGTACGATGTCTTAATCCCTTGAGTACGATGACTTAACCCCTTGAGTACGATGTCTTAACCCCTTGAGTAATAGTCTTAACCCTTTGATTGCAATGATTTAACGCCAGATACGATGACCTAATACTCAAGAGGTTATAATCATTGCTCAAACAGTAAACCACTTAAATCTTCGACTACTAATAGATAATTGTACTTACGGTAGAGTCTTGGGTCAACATCGACGCCATTTTCGTTTCCTGTCGTGTAGAATTGAAGTGTTTTCGTCTCTGGGATAAATATGTAGGAACATCTCTTTTTTCTTCTTCTTCTTCGTCTGTTTGAATTACTCACTTCGTCAGGTCCGGGTTGAGGAGCCCTGTCATCAGAATATTATTATTAACTTATTGAGTCTTAGAAATTATATGTATTAATTAATTTGTTTCCATAAGTCAACAAATATTCACCTAAAAAGACCAAATCACTCGAAAAATAAACACAGTGTAATTTGACTGTTTTGATGGTAGTTATTATTTTTGTTATTATGGCAGGACCGAAGCGTTACCTTAACCATCAGGACGAGATAACATACCGAGGAAGTATACCTTTAACACCGTATCCCCATATCAGGTATCAACTTATACCTTAAGTTTCATAAAGTACCAAAGAAAAATAGTAACACATACCAATATAAAGGTTGAAGAGTAGGAAGCATTAGCTGTTCGTCCACAATCATCATATTAACAACTGCACACCGCCACCTGTAAAAGATGTAAACAAACGTATATGGCTGTAAATTATCGTACTAAACCTGTAAAATTATCGTACGACCTTAAGGAAATAGTTGATGTATTTTATATTTTCTTGGTGTATACAATTGAAAGATGGATTATCAAAACCTTACCACCGTACATAAATAAAATGAAACTACCCTTAGTAAGCTGTTCCTTAAATCCTGCCCTGCATTTCATTTTTTTTTCTCCTAGTCTCTTGTATTGCTCTCATCAATATCACCTTATATTTCCCCCATCTTCTTTCCCTCTTCTATTATTCCTCTCGCCATTACCTCTCTTTCATTTCCTCATATCTCCCCATCTCCTCTATTCATCACTACTCTATTTCACTCATCATCGTGGCTTGCTTTCCTTCTTACTTTGGTATCGTCGGCAGAAATCCTTGTCTCTCTAACCATCCCCAAGTGAGAAAGAAAAAATAATAATAAAAATATGTCTAAGAAATCCAACACAGAAAATGGCAATGAGAAAGTTATTCAAGGGGAAACTAAAGAAGGCAATCTGTATTCATTACTTCTGAAAGAATGAAAAGTGTCTCAATTTCTTTCCCTCACTGGTGCGATTGCCTCCTCCTCCTCCTCCTCCTCCTCTTCCTCCTCCTCTTCCTCCTCCACATCGTCTGCGGGAAAGTAATGCAAGAGAGGAAAGACAAAAACAGGGAGGGAATAATGGAGGTGTTGGAGAAGAGGAAAGTTTTGACAGTCCGCCTGTGGAATGAGAAGCTGCCTTGACGACCTTATTGTAGGCGACGAGGCAAGCAGAGGGAGGCTGTCTGTCTCACTAGCAGAGGGAGGCTGTCTGTCTCACTAGTAGAGGGAGGCTGCATGCTCTCACTACTAACAGAGGGGAGGGCACATCTGTCTCTTGGGGGAGGCTGTCTGTCTCACAGCAGAGGGAGACTCTCTCACTAGCAGGGGGGCTGTCTCACTAGCAGGGGGAGAGACTGTCTCACTTGCTAGCAGGGGGGAGGCTGTCTCACTGGCAGGGAGGCAGCTCTCCCTTTGTGAGAGGCTGTATCTCCCTTTCACTTGGGGGAGGCCTGTCTCACCCTAGCAGGGGCTGTCTCACTCATGGGGGCTGTCTCACTAGCAGGAGACTGTCTCACTAGCAGAGGCTGTGTCTCACTCACGGGGGAGGAGCTGTCTCACTCCTCCAGAGGCTGTCTCACCTTGGGGGAGACTGTCTCACTGAGGAGGCTGTCTCACTAGCAGGGGGAGGAGACTGTCTCACTAGCAGAGGGAGGAGGCTGTCTCACTAGCAGGGGGAGGAATGGAGGCAGAGGGAGGGAAAGAAGAAGGTGGGACGAGGGGGGAAGGAGGTAGGGATGGAGAGGGAGGAAGGGAGGGAAGGAAGAAGCGAGGAAGAAAGAACAAGGTAGAGTGGAGAGATGAAAGAAGGGAAAGAAAGGTAGAAAGAAAGAAAAGGGAGGAGGAGGCGGTAGGGAGTGGAGAGGGAGGGAGGGAAGAAGGAAGGGTGAGGGAGAAAGAGAGGGAGGGAGACTAGTGTGGTCAGAAGGTCGATCTTGAAACTCTAGAGAATTTCCTCGTGTCTCCCAGCCAGAGTAAACGACACCAGCTTAGAATTTTAAGTGGGCGTGAGAAAGGTGTGGAATAAACTAGGATGGGCGTGAGAAAGGTGTGGAATAAACTAGGATGGGCGTGAGAAAGGTGTGGAATAAACTAGGATGGGCGTGAGAAAGGTGTAGAATAAACTAGGATGGGTGTGAGAAAGGTGTAGAATAAACTAGGATGGGCGTGAGAAAGGTGTAGAATAAACTAGGATGGGCGTGAGAAAAGTGTGAAAAAGATAGGATGGGTTAGCGTGGGACAAACATAGATGGAGAGGGACACACACACACACACGCACACGCACACACACACACGCACACGCACACACACACACACACGCACACACACACACACACGCACACTAGCTCTGCGTGGCGATACTACCATTAAGAATAGTCTGACGAAAGACTACTTATACCATTGTTGTTATTGAGGCCCTTGTGTGGCTGTCGGCAGTACTGAGAGGAAGCGGGCTCCTTTGATGGCCTACCCAGAGGCTTATGTGGGCTTTATACAGGGCCATCTTTCTGTCCCGGCCTGGCCCACGAGAACAGGAGAACAAGATGACGAGAACAAGATGACGAGAGGACAAAATGGCGAGAGGACAAGGATAAGATGACGAGGACGATGACGAGAGGATGAAGACGATGACAAGAGAACGAGACCGAGAGGAAAAGAACATCAATTGACTTCCATTTAAGAGTTGTTATGCAATTGGTTTTCTATTTATGTTTCTCCTTACGTGATTTATAATATATATCTCCAGGTCTTCTCTTCTATGTGTAGTTAAAGCTGACTTGACCATTATTTTCCCCAAGACTACCTGTACACCTGCCTCTATTCTTCTTCTTCTTCTTCTTCTTCCCATCTTCTTTCTCCTACTCCTCTACATCCTTCTCCTCTTCCTCCTACATCTTCTCCTCCTCCCCAGAGAAGGTGTTGTATCTTAGGTCTCCGTAACCTTCCTTAACTAGATTTAATACACGACTCGACTCCTCTTAGAGACGTTCACCTACCTACCCTCTCTCTCTCTCTCTCTCTCTCTCTCTCTCTCTCTCTCTCCCCTCACTCCCTCTCTCTCCTCACTCCCTCCCTCCCCTTTCTTCTTCTCCCTCCTTCCTCTCCCTCCATCCTCCACATCCTGTTCCCTTTCTATTGTTATTTTCACGGTCATTACTCTCAAGTTAACTCCATTACTCCATACGCAATTGACTCCAGAACTGTCCCCTGTCTTCTTCTTCTTCTTCTTCTTCTTCTTCTTCTTCTCGTTCTTCTTCTTCTTCTTCTTCTTCTTCTCGTTCTTCTTCTTCTTCTTCTTCTTCTTCTTCTTCTTCTTCTTCTTCTTCTTCTTCTCGTTCTTCTTCTTCTTCTTCTTCTTCTTCTCGTTCTTCTTCTTCTTCTTCTTCTTCTTCTTCTTCTTCTTCTTCTTCTTCTTCTTCTTCTCAACTTGTTAACAGGACTCTCACATCGTGCACATTTCTCCTCCTCCTCCTCCTCCTTCTATTCCTTAACATAAATAACCGGGAAATGGAGGAGGAGGAGGAGGAGGAGAAGAAGACGAGGAGCAAAGGTAGGAGGAGGAGGAGGAGGAAGAGAAGGAGGAAACACCAATAATAATTTTATCTCATGATTCTCGTTTTCAATCTTCCTTCCTTCTTCCCTTCCTTCCTTCCTCCTTCTACCCTCTTCCTCTCCTCCTTCACTCTTTCCTATCCTCCCTCCCTCTTTCCTCTCCTCCCCTCCTACCTCATCCTTCCTCCTTCTACCCTCTTCCTCTCCTCCTTCACTCTTTCCTATCCTCCCTCCCTCTTTCCTCTCCTCCCCTCCTACCTCATCCTTCCTCCTTTTCCTCCTCCTTCCATCTCCCCAGGAAGACAAAACGAGCTGTTCAAGGAGGAAAACAGAAGACAATGAGAAGAGTAAACCGAAGCGACATGAAAGTGGTCTGACTCGAGTTACATTTCAGTATTTTTCAGCAAGTTTCTGAAATTCTTCCCAAAAGCGACTGCACGAGCTTTGAGTGTGGAGGTTTATTTTGACCAGAGTGAATGTTTTTGTCGTGTTTTTGTTAGTGTGTCGAGTGTGACCATAATTGTTGTGTTCTTGTTATTGTGAAGTACAGGAAGATATTTTTTTTTTTATTCTCGTTACACCAATGAGAAAGATTTCGACAATAACACATTAATATTACTCCTGTTAGTGTTATTGTGTCAACTGCAGCAAGATTGTTAAGTGCTAAAAGCAAAATTGTAAATGTTAATGTTGTTATGTTTTGTTAATTTTATTCCCCATTAGAGTAAGCTAATAAGGTTAACACTCAAGGCTTATGATAATGTCGAGTTAAACCTTGAAAAATAAAATACAAAATAAAAATAAAAATATAGAAAAAGATTAACAAAAATATACTGTTATTTTTTCCTTACTAAATGAAGACACGTAAATCAATCTATCTGTCTGTCTGTCTGTCTGCCTGTCTGTCTGTCTGCCTGTCTGTCTGTCTGTCTGTCTGTCTGTCTATAACTCGCTGTCTCAAGCTAAAAACACAAAGAAAACAAAAACAATTGTCATCATAACTAGACTGAGACCTTGAATTGCCTTGTTACATTCTCTTGGCATTAGTTAAAGAGCAGAATCATCCTGGAGGGAATCAGTGTGTGTGTGTGTGTGTGTGTGTGCATCTGCGTGTGTGTGTGTATGTGTGTGTTGTGATCGTATTCATTCAGCTTGTTTGACTCATCTGGCCTCTACCGCCTGAGTGTGACCTTGAGGGAGTAGAGGTTAAGCTGGAGGTCACGAACTGGTAAGGAAGACGTGTACAGTAATGATGAAAGTTGATTTTTTCCTGTTTGAGAACCTGACCTGACCTGACCTGACCTGACCTGACCTGACCTAACCTAACCTAATCTAACCTGACCTAACCTAACCTTTTTGACCTGATCTAACCTAACATGACCTGACCTAATCTAACCGAACCAACAAAATCAATATTACAGTACATCTGTACAACGTGGTTTCGTGTTTTTAAAGGCGATCTAGTTTGGATTCTTCATACAGCGAAAAACAAAGAAGAAGAAACACACCTGGTATTTATCACCTGTCCAGAGGCGTAACACTTTGGAAGAATTAAAACAACCACGATGACTTGAAACAAACAGTTCGCTCACGTAATTAACGAACTCGGTAACGTACTGCTGGGCATAAAAGGTGAGTTATATATAGTGTAATGTATCGTTATTTTTGTTGATGTTGTTCGTTACGAGGAGAGCTACTGAACGATTTTTTTTGGAGGGGTGAATTAGTGCTGTTGGTAGTTGTGGTCCACATAATAGCCCAGAATGCAACAGGGGTGGTGGATACCAGTGAAGTAAATAAGATTCGTAGGTCCATTACGACAGATCGACAGCACTGCCAAAATGATAAGTTGCAGCAACTATTGCTGCAGCTACCAGAAAATTTGAAAAAAAAGTAGCTATAGCGCAGGAGGTGGGCGCCTCGAACTGGTTAACTACGTTACCGATAAGAGCAAATGGTTTCAGTCTTAATAAACAAGAATTTACAGATGCCATTGCTCTAAGGTATGGTCAGCCAGTAGAAGGTTTGCCCTCCCAATGCATGTGTGGCTCTTCCTATGATGGCGATCACGCCATGGTGTGCAAGAAGGGGGGCTTCATATGCATGAGGCATGACGAGGTAAGGGATCTCACAGCAAATATGTTGAAGGAAATCTGCCGGGATGTTATGGTAGAACCGACCCTCCTTCCATTGGATGGTGAGATCTTCCAACACAGGACTTCAAACACATCTAACGAAGCCCATGTGGACGTCAGTGCTCGAGGATTCTGGACGCCGGGACAGCGAGCTTTCTTCGACATCAGGATTTTTGATCCCATGGCCGCATGTCACCTTAACCTAGCTCTGGATGCTGCACATAGGAGGAACGAGAACGACAAGAGAAGGGCATATGGGGAGATAATTCAAAACGTTGATCAAGGCAGCTTCACTCCTCTAGTGTTCACAACCTCTGGTGGGATGGGACCAAGTGCAAGATGTTTCTACGCCAGACACGCGGAGTTGATCTCCGAACAGAAGCAGCAGCCCAGGAGTTATGTTACAGCCTGGATGAGATGTCGACTGTCTTTCTCTCTCCTTCGATCGGCTTTGCTCTGCCTCAAGGGAACGAGAGCTTCTGCCCCAACTCCGACAACTGCTGCAGATATTGACTATGAGTCTACTGTCACTGAATGCCGCATAGATCTGCGGCTCAACTAATTTAACACAGATAGGATAGCTACTTATGTATTAGGATATTTAATATTAAGGTAATTAAATGGTGGCGAAGGTGTGGCTATTGGGGGAGGCTGGAGGCCACGTTAAAAAAAAAAAGTCATAGTAGTAGTAGTAGTAGTAGTCATTATGGTGATTTAGTGGTTGGAGGTTGTGATTGGTGGTTGTGGTTGGTGGTTGGTGATTACCTGATACACCTTATTGCCGTCAGTTTGCCCTACACAAACACAAGTTCGTTTCGTGACAGAGGAGAGCCCGTACAACAGGAGGGGGGAGGAGGGAGGGAAAGGGGAAGGGAGGTGGGTAGGGGAGGTGGGTAGGGGAGGTGGGTAGGGGAGGTGGGTAGGGAGAACTCTGCCAATAACCCCAGAAAAAATCTGTAAACTTGACCAATTTCAGGTATAGTTTTGAAGTTCCAAATTTCGTCGTCAATTCATTACCTTGGATGTAAAAAAACGTAAAAAAAAAAATATATTAGGGATTTAAAAATATTAATACTGTATGTCTGGGAATCTGGGTAAAGCGTTGTCCTGGTCACCAGAAGAACGTTTTGGTGATTACTGAAAGAAATTACCCATTTTTCCCCCAAGACAAAGGGACAAAGGTCAGCTCGTGGCCTTAGAAAGTGTGTGCACAAAGCAGGGAGTACTTTAGGTGTACAGAGGTGTAAATATTATTATTGTTGATGATTTGTTAGGGAAGGAAGGAGGGAGGAAGGGGGAGGAAGGAAGGGGAGGAAGGAGGGGGGAGGAGGAGGAGGAGGAGGAAGGCAGCGGGAGGGAAGGAGGAGGAGGAAGAGGTGGGGAGGGAAGGAAGGGAGGAGGGAAGGAAGGGGGAGGAAGGAGGAGGGAAGGGAAGGGGTGAAGGGGGAGGAAGAGTGGGAGGAAGGAGGGAGTGGGGAGGGAAGGAGGGGGGGAGGGAGGAAGATTTCTGCAGGGTGGAATAGAGATAGGCTTTCTGGTGTGGGAGGGTTGAGGGAGGGAGGGAGAAGTCTTCTACTACGGGAGGGAGGGAGGGAGGGACGCCCTTTACCATCTCGCCTGACTCATTAAAATTAAGTGTATACCGACACACACACACACACACACACACAGAGTGCTGTTTTACGGTACACATCCAATGGCACAGACGTTGTGGTACACATCCAATGGTACACACGCGGTGGTACACATTCAATACCACACGCATTGGTACAAACACGGGCAAAGGTACAACACACGCTTTGGTACACATACAAAGGTACACACGAGAGATGCTAAATAACACACAAGGTAGATTAATATTATGAACTGTCATATATAAACAGAGGAGAAATGTGAGAAGGAATTGGTTGATATGGTGAGAGACAGAGTGAACAGTGAGAGATAAATGAGACTCAGACTATACTCTCTCTCTCTCTCTCTCTCTCTCTCTCTCTCTCGGAAGGTTCACAGCCCCATTCATCATTCCTCGCCTCGCCTCGTCATCCGTCCTTCGTTTTTACCTGGTAAGAAGGAGGAGGAAGGAGAGGAAAGAAGGGAGAGGACGAGGAAGAGAAGGAGAAGAGAAAGGTGAGAGGAGAAAGGTTTAAGAGGACGAGGAAGAGGAAGAAGAGAGAGAGAGAAGAAGTAGAAGGAGAAGGGGAGGAGGGTAAGAAAAGAAGGAAGAGGAGGAAGAAGGAGGATAGGGAAGGAGAAGGAAGAGAGGGAGGAGCTTAAGGAAGACGAGGACATTTTGGGTATAAATTTTAATTCTTCCCCTTACCCCTCTCTTCCTCCTCTTCTTCCCCCTCCTACTCCCTCCTCTTCCTTCTCCTCCTCCTCCTCCTCGTCCCTCCCTCCCTCCCTCCCTCCTCCTCCCTCACTGATAAATAAGACCTCCCTGGTAATCTTTAACCGGCCATACGTTACGGAGGACAAACTGCAGTTATCCGTCTTCATGCCTTTTATCCGGATATTTCTGGAAGATTTGTTCCCGGCCGATAACACATGTACAGTATATACTATTACTACTACTACTACTACTACTACTACTACTACTACTACTACTACTACTACTACTACTACTACCTGCTGCTGTATTTAATTATTATTTTTATTATTTATATTACCATCACTCCCACAGGGTATAACGCCATCTAGTGCTGGAATCTGCGTCACCTCGTCGTGGTGTAGGAACTCAAGCGATCAAATTCCTGGGATGGATTATAATGTTAAAAACCTTGTCACTTCAGAAATAGGAGGTTGAGAGTAGATCATCACTAAACACACAAATTAACTTTTCCACAGGTGATGAACTAGTTCTATGGGCGGCCTCTACACTCCATAGTTCATTCCTTACCTTGTCTACTACCTTTAATTAGTGTTCTGGTGAGGGCATCCATTCTCGTTAACTTCATCTCTTGCTCTTGACCAACCATGGACAGACGCAATAAACAGAGGACTGTCTCCACCACTGTATAATATATATTTAGAATTCATAATTAGAGAAGTTATAAGTGATAATGAAGTAATATAAATTAATGGTAAGGTAATATCAAATATACTGCTCTTGTCACAGATAGCGAAGAGGCATTACAAAAACTCGTTAACAGATTAGTGGGAAAAGTGGCTAAAGTAATGGTTGTGTCCAAAGTGTAAATGAATCATTAAAAAAAAAAATATGGCAGCCAACAGGGAGCTTAAACAATCGGGAAATTTTGTGGATTTGGGAAGTAACATGAGCTGTAGTAACATGAGCTGAAGTAACATGAGCTGAAGTAACATGAGCTGTAGTAACATGAGCTGTAGTAACATGAGCTGAAGTAACATGAGCTGTAGTAACATGAGCTGTAGTAACATGAGCTGAAGTAACATGAGCTGTAGTAACATGAGCTGAAGTAACATGAGCTGAAGTAACATGAGCTGTAGTAACATGAGCTGTAGTAACATGAGCTGAAGTAACATGAGCTGAAGTAACATGAGCTGAGTAACATGAGCTGAGTAACATGGGCTGGAGTAACAGGCTGTAGTAACATGAGCTGAAATGCATAGGCTGAGTAACATGAGGCTGTAGTAACATGAGCTGAGGAGGCTGTAGTAACATGAGCTGAGTAACATGAGGCTGAAATATGAGGCTGAGTAACATGAGCTGGTAACAGGCTGTAGTAACATGAGCTGTAGTAACATGAGCTGAAGTAACATGAGCTGGTAACATGAGCTGAGTAACATGGGCTGAGTAGCAGGCTGTAGCATGGGCTGAGTAGCATGGGCTGAGTAACATGAGCTGAGTAACATGAGCTGTAGTAACGGGCTGAGTAACATGGGCTGAGTAACATGAGGCTGAAGTAACATGAGGCTGTGTAACATGAGGCTGAGTAACATGAGGCTGAGTAACATGAGGCTGAAGTAACATGGGCTGTAGTAGCAGGCTGAGTAACATGGGCTGAGTAACATGAGCTGAGTAACATGAGCTGAGAGTAACATGGGCTGTAGTAACATGAGCTGTAGTAACATGAGCTGAGTAACATGAGCTGAGTAACATGAGCTGAAGTAACATGAGCTGTAGTAACATGAGCTGAAGTAACATGAGCTGAAGTAACATGAGCTGAAGTAACATGAGCTGTAGTAACATGAGCTGAAGTAACATGAGCTGTAGTAACATGAGCTGTAGTAACATGAGCTGAAGTAACATGAACTGTGATGGTAGACGTACGGAAGAAATCAAAACAAGAATATGTCAAGTAAAAACAGCATTTAATAATCTTAAAGACCTGTTGAAAGGCGACATTAACTTCAGCTTGAGAAAAAAGGCTGATGAAAGGCTATATATGGCAAAGACTGATGTATGGGGGTAAGCATCAGCAGACACCAGATAGAGGTTGTGGGGGAGACCTTGTGGTGTTATAGGTGAATGTTAATAATAAACTACACTGACAGTAAAACAAATGAAGTACTAATATAAGCAAAAACTTCAAGAGAAATACTTTAAATTTACAGAAAAAGAAAAATTAGATACTTTGGTCATATAATTATAAATAAAAGGATAAAAACATAAATATTAATGAGTAAAGTTGAGGGTAGGAGGGCCAGGGAAGGCAGAGATTGGAGTGGGTGAACAGGAAATTAAAATGAGTCACCAGAGATATAAAACCTTAGAGAATTGGTAAAAACAGCCCAAGAACGGCATTATTATTATTATTATTATTATTATTATTATTATTATTATTATTATTATTATTATTATCATTATTATTATTATTATTATTATTATTATTATTATTATTATTATTATTATTATTATTATTATTATTATTATATTATTATTATTATTATTATTATTATTATTATTATTATTATTATTATTATTATCATTATTGTTATATGACTACCCCTACACTCACTTACCAAAGACGCTTATAATCTCTTGTCTGTACCCTAATGTATACAACTAAGTCAATGTTGTATCTAAAAACTATTTCACTGACACATTAAACAAACAATTGAGAACTCGTCAAAAGTAAACAGACATACAAGAACAACCTCAGAGTAGTTAATGGTGGGATTATAACGCTGTTGTCTTGTGGTAAACGTAATGAAGTTTCTCATCCTTGTTTTTATTCCTGTCGTAATTACAACAACTTAATAGTGTAGTGTTTATTGAGAACCACCCAGTCATAATATCACAGGTTAATACACCACTACCTGACAGAGCTACTACCTGGTGGGTGAGGGTGGGTGGGTGAGGAAGGTGGAGTAAGGAGGGTGGGGGTGAGGGATGGTTTGTGGGTGGGTCAGGGAAGGTGGGTTAGGGAGGTGGGTGGGTGGGTGAGGAAGGTGGGTAAGGGATGGTTGGTGGGTGGGTGAGGGAGTGGTGTTTTGTGGTCGATATAATGAGAAGTAGAACATAAGCTTGTATGAGTCCTCAGCAGCGACACACACAGAGAACATGAATGGAGAAATGAGAAAATCCATTAAGCGTTTTACCAAGAAGGCTGTGTACACACCCTGGAGTGGCACTTGTCCTTCGGGTGGTGGCAGGAGTGAGGCATCAAAGAGCGAGTCCAGGTAGGTGAGTACACACGCTCAGACAATAACACTCACACACACACACACACTTTTACCTCACCCATCATCACCGAGGGAACACACACACCTCATTTACCTTTGTGACAAATAAAAGACATTACCATCCATGCTGAACGGTGAAGAATTTTGTTACATTAGTGTGTATTCTCGGCGCCAGTGGGATACGAGCTTATTCGGTAACTCAAGACATTATTTTGTTTCGTGTGTATTTTCGGCGCGTAATTAAAGGAAATCTTCTCTAAATTATTATTATTATTATTATTATTATTACCGGAACTATTTAGCAGACCAAGAGTTTGAGACAAAACGATGAAATTAAAAAATACAAGTTTCAATTTTTTTTTCATAAGTTCCTATAATAACTCCCTCTAAAATTTCTCCTTGTGTTTAAACTCACATTTCAAGTTGGCTGCCACACAGTAAATTGAAACCTATTAACGAACCAGTTGAGACAAGCAAGGCAGGAGTACTGAACCATCCCTGACTAGTTGAACACCCAAACCCTTCTTAATATCCTCCTCATACAGAGAGTGTTGGGTGATAGAGTTGTTGCTGTATAAAGAAACGCCATCTGTGTACCTGAGTAACGCGATAACGGTACAGTTTTCTGGCCTCTATTATGATATACTGTGCGGTAGGTTAGTGTGGTGATAAGTATTCTGTTTTCCTTCTCTTACTCATCTATTTTTACTGTAGTTTTCTAAGCATACATTTAGGATAAAAAACGGTATGAAAAGGGCATGAAAGGGGCATGAAAAGGGCATGAAAAGGGCATAAAAGGGTTTCTTGAGCGTTATTGAAAACTCTTTTAAGGATATACGATTACCCATAAAACCCTTTACTCAACTAAAGGGTATATAAACATACTCTTGACATGCCAAAGGGTAGGCCAGCCTTTTCAAGACCCTTAACCGATAGAAGGGTACATATTAGTACATTCAATCCTTAGGCTACTGAAGAGTCAAAGTGAAGAGAAACAAAATAACTCGACACAAATATTTCTCTCAAATTAATGTTCATTTGACGCTCCTCCTCCCCTCTTCCTCTTCTTCCCCCTCCTCCTCTTCCTCCTCTTCTTCCCTCTCCCCATCCTCCTCATTTTCTCTTCCCTTCCCTTCTTCTCTTAATTTGCTTCCCTTTCCTTATCTTCCTCCTCTTCCTCCTCTTCTTCCCTCCCCTCCTCTTCCCTCTCCTCTTCCTCATTTTCTTCCCTATCCTTCTCTTCTTCTCTCTCTTCCTCTTAAATCTTCTTCCTCGTCCTCCTCCTCCTCCTACTCTTCTTCTTCCTCTGGTAACGAGTTTTAGGATCACTCAACTGGAGAGGCGATAAGTGATGCAAGTCTTATCCTCAGCTCCCGCCTCCCATGACCACGCCTCCATCACCACGCCTCCATCACCACGCCTCCAGCCACCTCATCTGCACTGCCACGCCTCCATCACCGCCTCCATCACCCACCTCATCACCACGCCTCCATCCCACCTCACCCACGCCTCCCATCACCGCCTCATCACCACGCCTCCATCACCCACCTCCATGACCACGCCTCCATCGCCTCCATCACCACCTTCATGCCTCACCCACCTCCCACACGCCTTCACTGCACCTCCATCACCCGCCTCCTCCCACCTCCATCACCACGCCATGACACCTCATGACCATATCATCACCCTTATGACCACGCCTTGACCCGCCTCCCACCTTCTGACCACGCCTCCATCACCACGCCTTCACCATGCCCTCACACCCGTGCAGCCACGCCTTCATGACCACGCCTTGAGCCACCTCCATCACCACGCCATGACCACGCCTCCATGCACCCCTTGGCCACCTCCATCACCACGCCTCCATCACCACGCCTCCATCACCACGCCTCCATCACCACGCCTCCATCACCCCACGCCTCCATCCCACACCTTCATGGCCTTCACCACGCCTCCATCACCTCCATCACCTCCCATCACCACACCTTCGCACGCCTTCATCACCACGCCTCCATCCACCTCCATCACCACGCCTCCATCACCACACCTTCAGCCACCTTCATCACCACGCCTCCATCACCACCTCCATCACCCCCTCCATCACCACACCTTCATGACCACGCCTCCTCACCGCCTCCATCACCAGCCTTCATCACCACCTCCATCACCACGCCTCTACAGGCAGTGATTGGACGTCGCCTTCGCACTCTGTACTGATACCCCAACCCCCCATCCCTCCCTACCCCCCCTCCTCCCTACCCCCCCTCCCTCTACCCTCTCCTCTACCCCATCCCTCCCCCCTCACCCTCCCTCCCTCCCTACCCCTCCATCCCTCCCTACATCCTCCTACCTCTCCTCCCTACCCCTCATCCCCCCTACCCCCCCCTACCCCTCATCCCCCTACCCCCATCCTCCCTACCTCTCATCCCTCCCCTCTCCCCTCCCTACCCTCTCTCCCCCCCCCCTACCTCATCCCCCCTCCTCCTCCACTCTCATCCCTCCCCCCATCCCTCCCCTACCTCTTCCCTCCCCTCATCCCTCCCTCCCCTCATCCCCCCCCTCCCCCAGCCCTCCCCATCCCTCCCCTACCCCTCTCCCCCCCTACCCCCATCCCTCCCTACCCATCCTCCCCTACCCCTCATCCCCCTACCCCCTCCCTCTACCCCATCCCTCCCCCTCATCCCCCCCCTCCCCCATCCTCCTACCTCCCTCCTACCTTCCCTCCTTCCCCATCCCTTCTCCCTCCCTCCCCTCTTCCTTTCTCCTAAGTAATTCAATTCAATAAGGACTGGACACGCTCAAACGGTAAAGTAGTCAGTGGAAATATTCTGCAAATATCACGGTCAGCCTGTGTTTACTGTACACTCGCTTATCGCCTTTAAATGTCTCTAACAAAATTAAACGAACATCTGGTTATTTTCTGCTGACTTTTGGATCATTTAAAGATTCGCCCCACGCGTATTTTACCATAAGATTAACCTAACCTAACCTAACCTAACCTAACCCCTCAGGTAGAGTTAGTGTGTTTAATGATCAGGTGAATTAAGCTGAGGGGCTATTCTTCAGGTGATCTGACTCTTTTTTTCCAGTTATGATAGATTTCAAGGTCTGCCCCCCCAAACAAAAACACAAAATTACATTCTCTTTTATCTGGGTTTTGTCTTTTTTTATCAGCTTGGCCGAAACTCTGTAAGTAAGAAATTCAAAGGCAAAATATATATGTTTTCACCGATTCACTTGTCAATATTTCCACCTGTTGTAAAAACGTGTACAACAATATATAAAATTCTGTTTACATCAATTGCACAAATATTTAGTCACGTGACCCTCAAAAGCTGGTGGTGACAACAACACCCGTTTTACTTCACAAAGGCCACGAAATTGACACTGTGTTTGTTGCCAATAAATAAATGTTTTGTTTTTTTTAGTTTTTCGCGTTTTTTCGGAAAATTGGAATTCGAGAGTGGACTGGGATTACCGGTTTGTTTACACAGCTAAAGTGTATTAACACCAGAATATAAACACACCCGCGAAAGAGTCAACAGCGCTTGGCGATTGCTTCTGCCCGACTGTCATAACGCTTCGCCAGACTCACATTAGTTTAGCAATTGCCATCGCCAGGTTTCTCTTTTTATGGTACGGAATGGCGATGTCTCAACACGTGATACAAAAGCTGATATATTTCTCTTCGGGTTTTCCATTGCTCTGATCACCCAGGGAAAGGGAGACTTAGTAACTACAAAGCAATGATCTATACAACTCAGCCTGTGTGGAAAATTTTGCTGCTGTGGGACGAGTGTTGACATAACCTCTCGCTTGAGGAAACAACGAGACCAAGAACCTGGTGCTCATCCTCATTCAGCGGCACAACTACACTCGAAAGAAACAACCATCAATTGTTTTCGTCTTGTAAGCTACATAAATCAGGATCTAAAATCTTTCTTGCTATAGAGGCGTTATTTCGTTTATCAGGATCAATGAATGTCTTCCCTGATTCGTGTTCTTGATTCACGTATTTTGTCGCCACGATTCTCCCAATTAGGTTTACAAATTTAAGAAGTGACCATAAGGTATAATAGATAATCATAATATTAAAGAATTTGTTTGTCATCATGAAAACGTTAATAAAATCGTCCACCACCAGTACGATATGTTTGTGTTCTCCCTCCGCTGCCAGCCGTCGTCTATCACTCACACTTCTGGCATCTGGAGACGGATTCTTGTTTACCCTTATTTTTATAATCATCAAAACGTAAATAAAAACATCAAATCATCTGTTTATTATAAGATCTTCTCTTGTTTTTTTAGTTTATCTCTTGTAGCTTCTTTTTTCTCTTGTTTGGTTTGAGAAATATTTGTGTTGTCTGGGTGTGAGACGCCAACCACACTGCCTGCATCAGACTCTCTTCCATTATCTTCATGTTTTCCAATCCAACTAAGTACTCGAGCCTACATGTGGTCGACGCCTGCCTCTCCTTTCAGCTGGCGTCACACATCACTCTCCCGGCCAATCCATTTCAACAAATTGCATTACACTTTCTCTTTCCTGTTCGTGGTGAAGACGCAGGACGCAATCTCATCCATTACCACGCGTGACGCAATACACTATAAGCGCGTTCCCTCCTAAGTCTTCACCACCCACCCCAGACCTCCACACCTTCAGATCTTAATTTTATTGATTCTGAAAGGTTTATCTCTCTCTCTCTCTCTCTGTCTCTCTCTCTCTCTCTCATACTCTTCTATTTTATCTATTTGTCTTATTGCATTCTCGTATTTCTACCACTAATTCTTCTAACTTAAAAATATGTCTCTCCAAGATATACTAATTCTTCTCGCTGCGTATATCAGGTCTACAAGCATAACATTTCTCCTCTTAACATTCCAGAGTTACAGGTAAATTCACGTTGTATCTCAGGTTTATACGGAGTTAAGCTGATAAAAATAACTATCGGTAATTCATAGATGCGTAATGAATAAGTCAATGACCTCATCCACGTCTATTTGCTGGATCATTAAGAAGTAACATGTACAGTTCCCTTCACTAGTGCGTCTACAGGGGCTCGTCATATAAACAGTTTTGGGATATTTGTTTTAATACTATTTTAATTGGATTCCATAGAATGTTTACTATTGATATTTTCCTTCTGTCGAATGTAAACAAACACAACTCTGCCACACTGCACCAAACCTGACGAGCCTCTGTAAACGCACTAGTGAAGGGGTCTGTACTTGCCAACTTTGTCTACCCACGAGCCTGATTCAGACAAAAGAACATCTGATTATGTCTCATCACGCTCCAGATCATCAGAGACTCCAAGTGAACTATGTAAATAAATGCCAGAAACGCGTGTTATTGTGGTTCATGACTGACCTAGTAAATGAGCCGCATGTCTGAGTTATCATGGGTGCTATAGACGAATAAAAATTGCCAGAGCTTAGTGTATGGGTCCGTTTGGCGCATCATCATCATCATCATCATCATCATCATCATCATCATCATCATCATCATCATCATCATCATCATTATCCAGCACCTCCCATAGCCCTGACAGCCATTTAGAGACAGTGTGGATACAGCACATTGTCAATTATGCCTCTGCTACACGAAGAGGCAACATATTCGGCACTGCACTCGACCGCCTTTACTCCCAACTGTTCAATTAGGCACCCATTTACATCTGGGTTGACTGGGATTGCCCTGGGATCCAACCAGCGACCCCTAGGATGGGAGGCGAGTGTAGTATTCACTCAACCTCCACACCCTACATACATTTTTTGTTTACCTTCTCCCCAGCAGCCACCACGCCACCATTCCCTATATTCCAACACCCTCACGTTAGATTTGATGAGAACATGACCACTTCTAGGAGAGTTTCAGTGCAATTTCTACGCCATCTTAGCTTCTATTTCAATGATATACAATTTTACAAAATCCTTTCTTGAGCTTAATACTGCCATGTTGTAGGGTTTTTATCAAGCCCTTCCATGACTATTACATGTTGATAATCCTTGACAAGTAATTTGAATAGTCTAACCTTTTCTTTGTTCACGAGTTAATGATTCAACCGATTCCCATCCCATCAAGACATGACATCCAGGGAGAGCTTCTTTCACCCCTGCTGATAGATGCTTACAGAAAAACTATCAACAGTATGTCTACATCAATATCAGCGGAAACTACTTGGATATGCTGCACTTATAAGTATTTGTATGTTGTATGTGGAAGAGCAATCGTGTATCTGGTTCCTCCTGACACTAAACAAAATCACGTTTCCATCAATCTTCAGACATTATTCACCAAGTTACATAAAGCTCTCTCCTGATAACGAAATATCACAATCTGTAGTTGACCAATCTTTTGCTAGGAACTCTATAAGGCGCATCTTGTTACCTGCAAAAGTTTGAAATATATACCAACATTGATCATTCCTTTGACTGGGTTTATACTCATCTGCCACAAAGTCTACCGCTAGGGTAATTAGCTGCTTCCGCTAAAGTAAAAGAGTAAACACTGTTATTTATTTATTTTCCTCTTATTGACTTTTTTGCACAAACTTTGCCCTCCTTAGTCTAAGTGGTGAGGAACTTCACTACACATTAAACTTGTGAACATAATGTCAACATCAAACACTAGAAGGGACTAAAAGCCTTTGATTTACATTTTATTCTAAATCAAACTAACAAAAAATTCTAACCTACAGCAGAAAATATAATTAGATAAAAGCAGTATATCTTAGGAAGCTGTTATGATGTTCCTTATCAATAAATTATGACTTTTCTGATATTTTGCGGCTATTTTGAAACCAAATTTACAATAATTATATTTCTTAAGAGCACTAAAAATACTTAAACTTAATGACATTATTTTTTCTATTTTATTTCGCACATGATGAAAAAATTATACAGTAGTGTCTTTTCTGATTAACTACTATGATAGAGATATAATAGAGTGAGTGGCCATTTTGAATTATAGATGGCGGCCAAGATAGGTGAGGATTAATTCTTTTCGAAAATGAATCAATACCACAAAGGGTTCGGATGTTCAGCAGTGTGGGGTTCAGCTGCTTGGAATCTGACGTTGGTGGTTCTGGGGGTTCGAAGTTAAGGGTTCGGAGTCTCGGATTTCAAGGATTCATGGTTTGGAGATCAGTGCTACAGGTACGATGGTTTAGATGTCAATGATTCGGTGTTTCGAAATTTAAAGTTGTGGAGTTCTAGGATTCAGAGTATGGGGGGTTCAGAGATTCGAGGCTTCGGATTTGTGGTTCGTAGGTTCGAGGGTTCGGATCTGGGGTTCATATCAGACGTACGTATACGAAGTTCATTATTATGCCACTACTTTCCCTGACCTCACCTCTTATCAGTCTCCTCTTTACACATGCTTTAGTCTCTCTCTTATCTTTACGGTTTATTGTCGTCTTTTAGTACACCACATTCTTACTTATCTCTCTTACTATTTCTTCTTCTTCCTGTTATTCGTCTTGTTTTTTCTTCTTCTCCATAATTCCATCCTCTCTTTCTCCATTCCCCCTTCTTCTCGTTTTCACTTCCTCCATCATTCTCTTCTTCTCCATCCCCCTCCCATTTCCCCCCTTCGTTCTCCCTCTTATCTTTTCCTTATCTCCATCCTCCCCTCCCCTTCTCCACCCCCCCTCTTTTCCAGCCCTCTCCCCTACCCCTCACCCCTCCCCCCCTCCATAATATCCAGGTCCTCTTGTGTGTGTGTGTGTGTGTGTACAATAATAATCATTAATTAATTCAAATAGTTGTGTTTTAAATCCTACTATAAAAAATATACAATTGTTCATGAATACAAATACTAATTTATAACACTCGAAAAACGTGAAATATTTCCCTTTATTTCTTTTTATTTATTTAGATGATGTTTTAAGATTCATGTTGGGATCAAACCAGTGAGCCTTAGAACGGGAGTCGAACGTTGTATCCACCCGACCACCACACACTCTCAAAATAAATTACCAGACCTAAATATTAGTAGTTTTGTGAATATGTTTTGGAAACCTTAAAACCACAAGCTTATAGAAAATAAAGAAGATAATAATTAGAACCAAAATTCAACAGAAATTTCCCAGAGACGTAAAGAATTCTTCAACATAAGGAACTTGATCAACATTATACCGAGTTTTGTTGTCCGTCTCGACTCCTGGAGGATCATCGGTCACGTATACGACAGCTGTTGGTATTATTGAGGAACTGGAAGAATATAAATGTAAATAATAGTTCGAAGGTATTTTTGGGGTGATTATTATTTTAGGATCATTCTGTGTAAAGGTTCAGGTGTTTGTGTATCATGTTAGACGTAAAGGATAACTAGATGTAATGTTTGTGTGGGCCAACAGGTGTACTGTACAGCAGACACGCCAGTCATCATAGTCTTTCATTAAAACAAAAACCATAAAAATCCTTATTTAAGTTTGTACTGACATCCGTAACAACAAGGTCTTGGTGATTGTGTCCAAACTGACTCTTCCCTTTTATATTATTTTTCGCGTGAACGTTAATGTCATTTTTACGCACAAAATGTTCGTTCACAAAGTTGTAAGCTCTATTACGCTTCAGTATGGCCACTATAACGACCCAGCGGATAAATAATGTATCTTTTTATTAAAAAACTTTGTCAGCAACTTCCACTACAGCTGCTGGTGTTGACAACGCTCGGGTGGGTGGGGAGGGGAGGGGGGCTGCGCCAAGTGCCTCTACAAAATCAACAACACAGA
Source organism: Homarus americanus (assembly GCF_018991925.1). NCBI lineage: Eukaryota > Metazoa > Arthropoda > Malacostraca > Decapoda > Nephropidae > Homarus > Homarus americanus. Next base: position 19,988,148 of record NW_024718273.1, on the reverse strand, counting down.
CCGTAAGAACATATTAAACTCTCCTCGTAACAGTCTGAGTCATACAAGTTTAGAAGTCATGACATATTTATGGCCTCGCAGTTAAATCCTTTACAAGTTCGCAAGTGAAGTTAAGCCTTTTGACGTAGCAAATGGAGTTTACGGTGGCGCGCTGAGGACGGGGTGTAACAAGCTGCTCCCAGGCGGTCATTATCGCCCACAAACTCCAGTTAACAGTCACCTGAGGCTGGCCGCTCCTACCTAGACATCATACTTACTACCCCCGCCCCGCGTCGTTAAGGAATTTACGTAACTCAGAGTTAAGCCTAATGTTTATTTTACAATTCGGAGAAGTGAACAAACCTCCTTGTACAGATGTGTCTGAGTATGTATGAAAGACTCACTCACACACGCTAATAAAGCTCTTTATTTATCACATCTACAAAAGCAGGGTTATTTTTGTTACAATTTATTCAACTGTTAATAATGTTTCCATCCAACTGTAACAGACGTTCTTTTGTTTACAGCCAAAAGACCCGCGTTTGCCATCACGCTCCAGGCTCGTGAAGTGATGATTATAATTCTTGTTCTTTAATACGAGTTTATGACGGCCCTCAAGCCCGACATATCAAGCAACTTCCACGTGAATAATTTGTTTTCGTAAGAGGAGTCAAGAGGTTTTGTGTAAGGTGGTGGTGGTCCTCACACACACACACACATGCTGGGTCCGATACTTCACTTCCTTGTATTCGTTATTTTTGAAGTAAGTCTCTACCCTGACGTAATATAAATGGCATTGTGAATCTTAGTCTAATATATTGTTTGTTCTTTATCAAAATATAATATGATTTCTTTCAGGATGTTGAATTTATTTGGTGTGTGTGTGTGTGTGTGTTACTCAAGACGTTTCTATCATTATGAGGCATTAAATTCAATTTTTTTTATTCTCCTCTATTTGTTTTCTCAATTCCTTCAGACTTTCGAAACAGTTTCACTTCATAGTTTCAGACATAACAAACCAATCTTCATTCGTCTGGTCGGTGCTGGTGGTCACTACATACTGGTCTGTCTGTGTGTACCGTGTAGTGTGTTGGTGAACCTTGCTGTGTGAAGACCTTAGCTAGTACCTCACCACAGCCTATGAGAAAGTGACCAGAGATACACACGTAACACTCCCTAAAGATCAAGACGTCCAAACAACATTCCTAATATGAAGTTGACTGCTGTGATTGGCCCCAAACTTACGCTATCGTTGTTTGTGCTCCTGAGATGATGTGGAATTCTGTGAGTCGCCCAGTCGTCGCCTGTGTTGTTTGGAGACCGAGGCGTGTATGATGACTGAGTCCACGTATCAAACTCCGTGGAAAAGTTGAGTGTCTTGTGGTTTAACTTCCCATTATATATCGACGAGTTTGTGATTACCTCTACACTGTTATTGTTGATAGTGAGTTCGTTGGTGTTGTTAAAGTAGTTCTCACCATTTTTTTATCACCTGAAGATTAGACACCATCTTATTTTACCTGGTGATTAAACGGTAAACACCCTAACGGTACAACGGGGATTAGGTTCAATTCCAATAGATTAGCGTTAGGTTACGTTAATGTTAGAATGTTAGATTAGGTTATTTTAGTCTATTTGGTTAGTGTTAAGTTACGTTATTAAGTTTGATTAGGTTAGCGGTAGGGTGTTAAACATCAGGTGATATAAGCTGGGGTTCTAATCTTCACGTGATCAATATTTTTGTGTGGTCACATGGTAGAACAGTCAGATCTCTAATAATGCTGTTTTATTAGCTCTTATGACGAAGCTGATTTAATATTCCTGACGGGGTGATCGACCTACACGAGATTGCATTACTGTCTTAGATAAGGAAAAGGTTGACCACGGAAACTACAAAAAAAAAATCCTTGAGTATTTTGTGGTGTTTCAAGCGAATCTGACCTTCATTTCCGTCGCAAATGACTGTTATAAAGACTTAAACTCACAATAACCAACAATATTGGTTGGACAAAGTGGGCAGGGCTTGAAAATAGAGGGAAGTTGTGGGGTATAAACACGCAAGAAATTAACGAAATGAAACTTAACGGAACCTCCTAACCAGAGACACCAGGAGGATGTGACCTAGCTTCTTACCCTAATTAACAGATGCGAGAGGATAAAGTGATGCTGCTTGTAGTGGTGGAGTCTTGTGATCGTTGTATTCGGCTGGGAACATGTAGAGAGAGAAACACTGTGGGTAATGTTCCTTATTGCCGGAACGAACCACCGAAATCTTGAAATCCTTCCACAATCGTTCTATATTTTCCGTATGAACGCTTGTAGCACTTAACAGAGGTTGGCAGAATACCACGAGCCTTGAAAATGTCAATGGCAGCGGATTTGTTTACAGATACACGATGAATGGTTTGCCATGCCGAGGTAGATCACCAGTGCTGAGAGAAACCATCTTGCCACTGGCCAATTCGAAACTGAGCCTACGAAGGAGTATCACGTGACACCAAGGGCCAATTGCAAGAACAGTCATGGAGTGTACGACGCCATTTACGATGACCTTCTTGCCCTGATCTTGTTTCAGTTATACCACCCTTTTGAAGCTCTGGAGAGATCTCGAAATTTCAATATTTTGAGTACAGCACTAGCTAATAATTCCCACCAAAGCTTCGAAAAGTGCAGAATTCCATGTGTTAAAGGCAATATTGCTGAAAAAAGACCAGGGCAAGAAGGTCATCGTAAATGGCGCAGTACACCCTATAACTGTTCTTGCAATTGGCCCTAAGACTCACAGTGATTGGTGGAACATAATCACGTGAGTCAGATGGCTACCGTGTCTACCGCCAAAATTTAAGTTTCTGTGTGAAATAGAGAAGTCCAAAATGCTCGAAAAATATAAATTTACGACGGAAACGTAATAAAGTCTTTTCCTTCTCCCCCAATATAAACAAAAAATACGAAGTTCTTTTTCCGAATCTTAGCCTTGACTTCTACCTTTATTTTGTTATTGTATAAGAGATGTGGTGGCTGGATGGATACAGCACTCACTTACCATCCTAAGGGTTGCTTGTTCGATAACTGGGTCTTCTCAGTTCCCACAGTTGTAAATGGGTACCAGACTTTACTTTTGAGGAAGTGAAGGGCCTCCTGCCTCCTTGTACACAGAAGGTTTAGTGTACAGTGTGCTGTATAATTCGATACTAACGGGTCCTCTTGTTTATAACCCATACTTGTGTTTTTCCTTTACTTAATGTTATTGTTAAAGTTATTGTTAAAGTTATTGTTAAAGTTATTCTTAGCGCAGTCGTTGTTTTGTTGGTTTTATTGTTTTTAGTTAGAGTTGCTGTTATTATTGCTATTTTTATTGTTATTGTTTATTATGTATTATTATTATTATTATCATTATTATTATTATTACCATCTCCATTTTACTAATAAGGATTAACAAGTTCCTCAATACCTTTAACGTAGAGAAACTAAAGCCCGGGAAGAATATCTCCACAATAAGTTTAAAAACATCACAAACCTCTACAAAATGGTCCATAACTTGTAAAAAGCCGCCCTCGAGCGACTCCATCCCACAACGGAGGATCCATCCCGCTAGAAACTCCACTTTGTCGATGCTCTTTTTTTTTTTTTGTCCCCGCTCTTCCCACCGAGCTTTTCGGGAGTCTATAAAGCAAGTTGACCATTGTGGAGCTACGCAGACGAGGGTAAAAGGCGCGGAGGGTAAGAGGGTTATTTTCTTGCTCCAACAGGAATTTCTAAAACGGAGGAATTTCCCGATTCTCTTAAGGCTGCCGTCAGGAAAGCTTTTTGATCCATTATGTCTTTTTTGTGAGTGTGTGTGTGTAGGATCGAGTCTTTCATCATCCCGAGGAAACAATAGGATGATGGTAAGTTTACGACCATATATAGAGGAGGTTAAAAACACATTACATTCTTGACCATCAGCACCCAATGGTTTAATATAATAACTCAACCTTATTATAGGACACATCACAGCGCGCACACACACACACACACACATATACACATACACAGTCGGGGTCAAATGTCTTGAACACTTAGCAATGTCTGACATCTACTTGGGAGTTATATACTAATAACACTACTTGTCATATTATGCCTGAACCTCAAAATGGGATAAAACTCTCCTTAATACCTAAGATCTTTGGGTACTTACATGTAAATACTGTCAAGTGTTCAAGATTTTTGACCCAGACTGTACTTACACAGACACACACACACACACACACACACAGCGGAATCGAGATTAAAGTTTAAACCGCATTAAGGTTTATGTTTTCTTAATAACAACTACAGAGACTGACTGACAGACAGAGAGAGAATGAGTAGGTTAGGTTAGGTTAGGTTAGGTATTACCCTCTCTAATGTTAACCATTTTCGGTATCTTGGCTCCCACCTGTCCACCACCGCGGACATCGATGAAGAGATTCAGCATCGGATCAAATGTGCATCTCAAGCCTTTGGCAGACTCCGAAACCGTGTCTTCAGTTGTAGGGAGCTGAAATTATCTACAAAGCTGCACCTATATCGAGCAGTGGTCCTCCCCACCCTGCTATATGGCAGCGATACATGGGTCACATACAGGAGGCACCTCAAGGCACTTGAAAACTTTCACCAACGTAGTTTACGTTCCATCTTCCGTGTTCGCTGCGAAGACAAGAGGACAACTACCAGTATTCTTGCTGACACCAACTGTAGGAGCATCGAGGCTACCAGTATCCATGAACAACACCGTTGGACTTGCCTTGTTATCCGCATGGACGACAGTAGACTGCCAAAGAAGCTACTTTGCAGTCACCTAACGAATGGTAAACGTAACGCCGGCGGACAATTGAAAGGGTATAATGATAGACTTGAGATAAACCTGAAAAAGTGCCAAATCGACCCCCCCCCATCACCTGGGAGTCGATTACTCCACGTCGTAACGCTTGGAGGAGTACCACACGAGAAGGTGTCAATACTTTTTAGTTAGCCCGAAGACAAACCGAGGCAGACAAGCGCCAACGCTGCCACCGCCCCTCCCGCACTAGATGCAACCCTCCATATGTGCAACGAATGTGAACTACTTTGCCGGTCCCGTATCGGCCTCTTTAGTCACCTCAAAACTCACCAACCTAGGTGACATCCCTAATAACTCATATCATTGTATCATAGCTGGATGATCGTCATACTCGATTCCGAGTGACAGCAAAGTAGTAGTAGTGTGTGTATGTGTGTGTGTGTGTCTGTGTGTGTGTGTGTGTCTGTGTGTGTAGGAATTCCCTGAGTCTTTTCTGAGTCTCGACCAATGTTATCTCTGAATACAAAGCTCAAAGAATACGCTCTCCTCTCCCTCCAAAATTCCTGTTTGCAGAGAGTCAGTTCTGGTCTTTCTTTGTGCTGGTGAAGGTGTATCTGACAGCTGTGAAATATACGGTGAGGAAATATATATTTATATAGTCTGACACCGTCCACCTGGCCTGTATATATTTCATGTGGTCTTGTGATGAAATATAATGGAAAAATTAACCGGGTAAATGATTACTGACGCGAACTGTTCCAGATATACGAGGTAAAAAAAACCCACAATAAGCCGATTTATTTTTGCAATCGCGAATCATTCACCTGTGAGGAGGCTAATAAGAGTTACTGAATTAAAAGGAAGAGAACAAAATATGCACAATACCCGTGAGACCCGGGTGAAGGCTGTGGTAGGTCTACTGTATACACATGGGGACACCACAGTAACCTAGAGCTATTCTCCTCCTTTGAATATTATATGAAGACATCGGGAACAATATTTCCCTCAATATATAAAAGAGAATTGTGAGGACCTGTAGTGCCATACAAGTAAGAGATATTTAGAGATATAGGTTATACAAAATAAAAGGTACTTTGAGTGTAGGTGTATGGTGTATTGTGGTGGTGTATTGTGGTTGGTGTATTGTGGTTGGTGTATTGTGGTGGTGTATTGTGGTTGGTGTATTGTGGTGGTGTATTGTGGTGGTATATTGTGGTTGGTGTATTGTGGTTGGTATATTGTGGCAGTGTATTGTGGTGGTGTAGTTATTGTTGAGTGATATATAAATACTGGTATGGAAGTTTGGGGTGATATTGCGTGTATGTTATATGCGAACACCAGTAAACAACAGAGTATAGCCGCGGGACAAGAGAACATACAGTGCGTAGTGAAGCCCCTGACCTGTGTAAAAAGTATGGATCCAGCCGCCATGCTTATTGTTGACTGTTCGACTTCTTTACCATTTTCGTCATTTTTTCCATAATTTTCTGTATATTTTCTTCACTGTTTCTTTCCGTATTGCGTCCAAATAACAGTTCTAATTTTATTGATTTCTGAAGACTATTGTACAACAGTTATTTTTCCAAGACGCGGTACAAATGTCGTATTTTTAATGACAGTCCGGGAAAGCTAACGTCTTAGCTATTTCGTGCTTCTTAAAATGCCTTATAACAAATGCCTTAAGTGTGACAGCGAAGTGTAACCTGACTCAGTAAAACACTCCTGGTTCAGCGTCGCTCTCCTCACACCTGTTAGTTGTTATTATACTGAGAGAGAGAGAGAGAGAGAGAGAGAGAGAGAGAGAGAGAGTATTACACGGAAAACTTCAAGTAATGAATACGGAACTGTACATTAAAATCCCCTAGGTAGAGGATCTCAGTGTTGGGGTGTGTGGATAGCAACGACTCCTGGCAAGAAGTGAGATAGTCAAAGAGTTCGAAATAGTTGGTAGAGTTGGGAGAACAGTATAGGAAACAATGATAGTAATAATAATAATAATAATAATAATAATAATAATAATAATAATAACAAAAATAATAATAATAATAATAATAATAATAATAATAATAATAATAATAATAATAATAATAATAACAAAAATAATAACAATAATAATATCTTCTATCTATCTGCTGCATTTTTCACTAAACTCTTCCATATTAGTGAGAAAAGGTGTGAAAGATCATTAACCCACCTGCCTCTTTCTTCCCTCTCACCTGTGCTAACTAATTATACAGTGTAGGTTGTATCGTCATTCTTCTCTTATGATGGATAATGTTAAAGGCTATTATTTTGAAGGTTAGGTTAGGTTTGGTTAGGTTAGGTTAGGTTAGGTTTGGTTAGGTTAGGTTAGGTTTGGTTAGGTTTTAGTTTTTATTTTTCCATCACCTTTCATATATTTTGCCTTTTGTGTTTTGTTGAGTATCATATTTCTCGTTTGTTTTGTTTCTTGTATTTGTTTACGTGGTTTTGATGGTAAAAATTGAATGTATGAAACGATTTTCTCACACCTACATATACACACGCTCTCTCTCTCTCTCTCTCTCTCTCTCTCTCTCTCTCTCTCTGCTACACCATCTTGTTTACATCATAGTTAGAGAAGAATCTTTGGGAATCCGGAACCCGACCATTTTCCTCTGGTAGTGAAACGTGGCGAGTGTTGTCCGTAGACTATATGGCGGTCAACTCGCTTTACGCTTACTGACTACCATCCTCTCCTGCTACACCTCCTTCTACCCCTTCACCCCTTCTCTACCACCTTCTCCTTCCCCTCTTTTCTCACCTTCGTCTTGTAAATATAAGACGACCTAGTCTACCTAAGCATTTTTATCCATACATTAATCAACTTCAACCTTGCAGACTCATACTTCTCCTCTCCCTCCCTCCCACCCTTTCTCTCTCCCTACCTCCCTACCTCCCTCACCCCTTCCCCTCACTCTCCCTACCCTTACTCCCACCCATCCTCCTTCCCAAACCCTTCCTTCCCTCTCCCTTCTTCCATTCATTCTTCCCCCTTTTCCCCCTTCTCTCTGCTGATGGCCGCTGCTCCCCCTTTAAGTCTCTCGTCTCCCCCTGGCAGGTAGGGAGGCAGGTAGCCCACACACCTGCTATTGTTCCCCAGGTGATTCTGGCCCCATCAAGAAAAATACCTCAATAGCTCCTTAAAAATTGACCTCTCACAGCTAATTAAAATATCTCTCTGTCTCTCTATCTCTCTGTCTCTCAAATGAAGGTTATCCAAATTACTCGTCTCTCTGAGGATTTACTTGGTAACTTAATATTCCTTTCCTGTTTTCTCTGCCATCATCATCAAGTTGTCTATAAACTGTTGGTAATTACATGACAACACTCATCACTGTCCTCAAGATGTAAAAGTTAGTTTGGCATTGAATACATTGAAGATGATGATAATACCTGCACCACTATATACATAATACCTGCACCACTATATACATAATACCTGCACCACTATACAGTATACATAATACCTGCACCACTATATACATAATACCTGCACCACTATACAGTATACATAATACCTGCACCACTATACACATAATACCTGCACCACTATATACATAATACCTGCACCACTATCCAGTATACATAATACCTGCACCACTATATACATAATACCTGCACCACTATACAGTATACATAATACCTGCACCACTATACAGTATACATAATACCAGCACCACTATACACATAATACCTGCACCACTATATACATAATACCTGCACCACTATATACATAATACCTGCACCACTATATACATAATACCTGCACCACTATATACATAATACCTGCACCACTATACACATAATACCTGCACCACTATACAGTATACATAATACCTGCACCACTATACACATAATACCTGCACCACTATACAGTATACATAATACCTGCACCACTATCCAGTATACATAATACCTGCACCACTATATACATAATACCTGCACCACTATACAGTATACATAATACCAGCACCACTATGTGTAAACAACGACCCGCCCTCCATCTTAAGAGGATCGTTCGCCAGGTTTTATACATCATTTGGGCGTTTTAGGGCGGTCATCAAGGTGGGGGTCAGGTCAGGTCAGGTCAGGTCTTCTGAACTATTATACACCAATTTTATGTCAGGCAAGTATCATAGTTGACCTCAATGCCTGGATCTTCAACACAGAGGTAGAGGGGGGTGCATACTTTAGGCATTCTGTGGAGGGTGGAGGAGTGGGTGCATACTTTAGGCATTCTGTGGAGGGTGGAGAAGGGGGGCATACTTTAGGCATTCTGTAGGAAAATTTAATAATACTTGGAACTGACTCCTGATTGGTTAGCTAGATGTTTGTGTGTTTGTTTATAAAAATTAGTTATAATCAATGTTGTTTGACTAATTCCCTATAGACTCTTAGTTGATATAAATTTCTCTTAGAGTTAATCTCAATCATCGTGTTTATAATTGTACGATAGTTTGGGACGGCTGGCAACGTTCAGGCGTCTCCCAGTTAGACCACTCTAGAACCTCTGCCACCTGTGCAACGCTGGCGGGTGTACGATATATAGTTATCACCCCTTTATATCCTGCTTTGGTCTCTCTCTCTCTCTCTCTCTCTCTCTCTCTCTCTCTCTCTCTCTGCTACACCATCTTGTTTACATCATGGTTAGAGAAGAATCTTTGGGAATCCGGACCCGACCATTTTCCTCTGGTAGTGAAACGTGGTGAGTGTTGTCCGTAGACTATATGGCGGTCAACTCGCTTTATGCTTACTGACTACCATCCTCTCCTGCTACACCTCCTTCTACCCCTTCACCCCTTCTCTACCACCTTCTCCTTCCCCTCTTTTCTCACCTTCGTCTTGTAAGTATAAGACGACCTTTTCTACCTAAGCATTTTTATCCATACATTAATTAACTTCACGATATATATTTATCACCCCTTTGGATCCTGCTTTGATATCTCTCTCTCTCTCTCTCTCTCTCTCTCTCTCTCTCTCTCTCTCTCTCTCTCTCTCTTCATCTCTCTCTCTCCACTACGTTGAGGGGTGACGTATGACCCGTTCTGGAAAAGTTAACAACGCTTAAAATAAACATATAATACTTTTAATATCAGGCAACAAAGAGAGAGTCTTTTTTTTAGTTTAACAAATTTATTGACAAAGCTTGTAGTACAGTTTGCCTATTCTGAGTAATTCAGTTCAGGTCTTGACACTGAGGGTGGTATCACTTCTCACTCCCACGCAGGACAGAGGTTCATGCACAAAGAAAGAGAGAGAGAGAGAATGGGTGGGTGTGTAATTGCGTGTATGTGTCTGCTATATAAAACCTATCATCAGCCTTTTTCCCAAATTGAAGTTAATTTTCATCAGGTCTTTAAGATTATTAAATGAAGTTTTTACTCGACCTATTCTTGCTATGATTTTTTCCTTACGTTTACCATCACAGCTTAAGTTACTTACCAAATACACACACCAAAAAAAAAATCCACTAATTTCAGTTGTCTGTCGCCTACCATAATTTTTATTTTAGGGTTTGTTTTAAATCTGAAAACATCCATTACTTTCGTCTTTACAGCATTAACTCGTAAGCCATGCATTCTCTATATACAGGCTGAATAAATGTACACTGTATGAATTTAGCCGATTATTTACAATAATAACGATGTCACTCTTATACACTGACGTGTTTGTGGTTACATTGTCATATAAACGTGTTGGGGCGAACCTTAGCCTCCGTAACCCATAGTGTGCCATCACCCCGGGAGTGTTGGTAGGTCGTGGCTCCCGCTTACTGTACCAGGGCGTGTTTTGTGAGTCTCCGGGGTCACTGTAAGCACCAGATAACGCAGGAAGAATGCACAGCGGGAAGAGAAGGAGTAGGAGGAGGAGAAGAGATGGAAGTAGAATGTGGAGGAAGAAGTGGAAGAGAAAGATGTAATGTAGTGTTTTATAGTGCGTTCAGCCATCTTCCACTCCCCCCTGCCGTTGCTCATACACACTCACTCCTTAACTCCTTATACACACACTCCCTCCCTCTGCACACACCTTCACTTTACACACTCCCTCCCTACCTTACTGTAGTAGTAGGCAGGTACCCAACAGGGAGGTACTACCGCCTGGGAAGATATTGGAAGCATAATGTGTTGTCTAATGGTAAACCCTGCTGCCATATGTGACCAAGTCCCAGGTTGCAGATCTGACTTTCTGCCTCATTTACACACAATTGCAGTGTCTCAATTGTTTCTCTTACTTTAACAGCACAACATATATATCGTTTCTTACTCTAATCTTGGTATTTTTTATGTATTTATTTATGGTTCAATTATTTTCCTCCCTAGGCCCCGAAGTGGGTCGTTAACTTGTGTCCAGGTGGGCTAATTCCCGCAAAAAGAAGAAAAACAAATCGATCCCCTTTTCATACTCCCTAATTTGTTCCAGAATCCTTCATATTATTTATCATATTTACAACTTGCCATAACTACCACCACCAGCCTCGCCAACACCAAGCTAATGAAACACTGAACTATATTTACACACACACACTGTTTACATGTGAGGCTGACTCAGACAATCAACATCTGACGACGTCTATCCATACTTGGGATCATAACATAGTGAGTGCGTTAGAGGTGAGTGCGTTAGAGGTGAGTGCATTAGAGGTGAGTGCGTTAGAGGTGAGTGCGTTAGAAGTGAATGACTGCCACTTAGGACGAGAAAGAAGTATAACTGGACTTTGATCATTGAATTAACAATAATAAACAACAACAAACTAACAAATAATAAGATACTAAAATAAACACAATAATCTCATTTCACTGTATAATAACTTCACTATCATAAAAAAACACCGTAAATTGTATAAATAAAAGAATTATTAACACCGATATTGACGACACGACGTTGAGGAGTATTTCGAGATCAAGGTGACAAGTTCTCGCGTCCAAATTAGTGAGGAAGCGTTAATTAAAGGTGTGTCTGAGGGCGGTGGTGCGGAGGTCACAGGTAGAGCAGAGGTCACAGGTACAGCAGGGGTGTCGATGTTGCCACGCCTTGATTCACTTACCCCGGAGTAAGAGGCTGTAAGAGTTGTTGACAATGTAGACGTGTGTTCCTCTCTGATGCCTGCATTACACATATACATACACACACACACACACTCATACACGCACGTACTCATACACTAAGGCACGCTCACGCACGCACACACAAAAAAGGAAGGGAGACGTTTACTCAGCACTTACCACACTCTGAAAGGGATTGTCTCTCTCTCTCTCTCTCTCTCTCTCTCTCTCTCTCTCTCTCTCTCTCTCTCTCTCTCAAAATATCTTCTAGGGTTAACTCCTCCGGTCTGACGAGAAGGATTTTATTGCATATCGTAGTAGAAATTTTTCCCTCGCTGTGTTGACAAAGGTGTATTGACCCCACCGAGCGCCTTCCTCCTCTTGTACCGTATTAACAGGACTCCACCTGTTATTAATTCACCGTGAGAGAGAGAGAGAGAGAGAGAGAGAGGTAGTAATACATTATAACATCAACACCAAGACTTTAGTTGTTGAAGCACAGTAATACATTAAGGTTCATAACATCAATATTACTTCAGAAACATAAAACATTACCTTTACTCAAGAACACCCATTTACTTAGCCAGTAATTATAATACCTGCTTAAACACATTAGTTATTAAAACACACAAAAACAATAAACTAAGCCTCAAAAATATGTTTAAAATGCAAATCAAATCCAAAAAAATTCTGACTTGCATTTCAAAAACCCTTTCATCCGACGGTAATTAAACTGATGAAACAGGTAAGTCATATCACCTGAAGCTTTATTCAGGAATCCCTAACACGTTTACTTGACCCGTGTTCGCCGCCGCTATACTTGTTACTTCCGTGTTGTGATTTCTTTGTGATTTGTTAACATGTAGAAGCCCCATGTTATTTTGTTATATTTCTAGCCTCTAACCAGGTATCCTAGGGTCTTCCCCAGTAGAGAGGGTGAGAGGGGAGAAAGAGTGAGAGAGAGGAGGTAGAGAAAATGATGGGGAGAGAGAGGTGGACAGAGAGAGAGAGAAATGGGAAGAAATAGGGAGAAGAGAGAGAGAGAGAGAGAGAGAGAGAGAGAGAGAGAGAGAGAGAGAGAGAGAGAGAGAGAGAGAGAGAGCCTACCCGTCTACCATTAGTGACGGTGTAATTCAATGAAGCTCGACCACAGGTTTAATTTGTGTGATATACAGTGCACGTTCATCACCCTGGCTTGCCTTCCTTCATTTCCTTCTTTCCTTCCTTCATTTCCTTCTTTCCTTCATTCTCTCATTTCCTTCTTTCCTTCCTCCTTCCTTTCTTCTTCAGGGAACAAACTACCTTAAAGATATTATTCACTTATGGTTTATTTTCCCACGATGTTACTTAGGGTTTTTCACCTTTATGTTTCTTCATCTTATAGCACTATCTTGACATGGAGTCATGTCTTTAAGTTCTGATTCACTCATGGGCTAATCTTAAGTAATGTTTCTAAGGGTTTTTCGCCTCTGTGTTGACTCGTGTTATAGCACTGTCTTGATATAGTATAGAGAAGGGAATGTCTAATAAACTGTTTGAAAATGTTAAGAAAAAGGAGAATTATGTAGGTTTATAATCTTGAATGTAATATTATGACGAAAACTTGCTTACAATTAGTTGTTTATTTACTCATTCTAGTTAACAAATAAATAAATAAATCTCCTAATTTTATTGATTTTAATGCAAATACTGCGAAGGAATTTTAATTTTGAGTGAAATTAAGCAAATTAAGGAAGGAATTTAGTTTGGAAGCGGAAAGAAGTCATTGGATTAGTCTACGATCGAGGGGGTGTGTCAAACGGGGGGAGGGGCGTTAGACAGGGGGAGGGCGTTAGACAGGGGAGGGGCGTTAGACAGGGGAGGGCAGTAGACAGGGGAGGGCGCAGGGGAGGGGCGTTAGACAGGGGAGGGCGTTTAGACAGGGGAGGGGCGTTAGACAGGGAGGGGCGTTAGACAGGGGAGGGGGCGTTAGACAGGGGGAGGGGCGTTAGACAGGGAGGGGCGTCAGACAGGGGGGGGGACAGGGGGAGGGGGTCAGGGGCGTCAGGGGAGGAGGGTCAGACAGGGAGGGCGTTAGACAGTTAAACAGGGGAGGGCGTTAGGGGAGAGGGGGAGCGTTAGACAGTTTAGACAGGGGGAGGGGCGTTAGACTGCACGATAAATATTCCAAATCTTCAAAAAATGTTAAAAAAAATAATATTCTCACGTTGTATAAGTTATATTATTATTTATCTATGTATGTAAGTTTGTGTTTGTTAGTATGAATGTGTGTATTTTGTATGAATGATTCTCTCTCTTTGGAAACATATTTTTTTTTAATTTAATTGAAGAGTACAGTTAGTATTTTGTTATGACTTATTTACGATCCACTGACCCACGAATTATAAGGTAGTTAAATATTTGTGTTTAAAATAATTACGTTGTGAAATGTTTAATGTTATGATATAGAATAAGAAATCATTGGCAGATATTCCATAGAGTGAATGTGCGTGAGGGCGTGCGTGAGTGAGAACGTGTGTGAGTGTGTGTGAGTGTGAGATATTTGCGTGTGTTGAGTGCGTACATGTGCGGAGAGTTTCTACAGTAGGACGCTGGAACACAACATCAAAGTCTTGAGTACATCAACCAGACGTTATCTTAGCGCCAGTGATGGAGACTGTAGCCCAGGTGGACAATTTCCCACTCAGCCTCAGGTGAAACATTTCAAGCATAAGGGCGGGGATGGTGCCATGCAGTAGCGCCATCTATTAAGTTTCCAGCACAGTTACCCTGCACCACACTCTACATTATATGGTATAGTCCACCAAAAAAGTATAGTTACTTTTTTTGTATTTTTGCAGTTTAAAATGCTGGACGAAATGCTTTGATATATTCACCAGTGCAGCGTCAAATATGTTGGTACTCCTGCTCCCCATATCGGTAACAGTATTCCAAATATACTGTACACGTCATATATATATTTATCAAATATCTGTAGGAATAAAACGAATATTACTGGACATTTGAAATTCTGGCAGTTGTGTGTCCGAAAGTGTTTCCGGATAATTTGATTCGTATAGTAGATAATGGTGTAACTGTATACGAATAACTGTGATCGACTGTACTATCGTGGACAAAAGTTGGCTCCTTCCCATACTGAAGCAGTATCGACCCGCACAGCACACCCGCACCAGATAACAATCAGGGTAAGTCAGTTCGGAGACTCATTCCCGAGTCTCCGTTTCACTACAGGGAGTGAACTTTTGTCCACGATGGTACCAAATGTTCTGAAACTAATGGAAAATTCGTGTATCAGTTTATCTTTATATTAATATTCATATACTGTATTAGGTTATTTTTTATCTCTTCTCATATATTGAATATTACATTATGCATTATACATCTACCGTATAACTTTTTCCCTTACATTGGCGCAGTTGAATATGACGTAAGGAAAGCATCCACCTGCCATGCTCACAAGTCTGGTAAACGATTGAATGCCAAGCGTGTTTACTATCAGGCAGAGCCATCTAGTGAGGGAATCTCTCTCCTATGTACCGTATACTGTATAGTCTTTGCCCCACCACCACCACCACTACCACCATTACCACCACAATGGTCCTATTTTGAACAACTGCGCCACAATATACAACTATATGAAAGTGTTAACTGGCAATGTACCTTCACTATATGTAAAAAATTCTGCAGGTTATGAGAACATTTTCCATTTCGTCAACACGTGTATCTTGGGGCAATACTGTGTTCATGGGAACTGAATGTAGTACTTCCCAGAGCACTTAATACACACACACACACACACACACACACACACACACACACACACACACACTATAAAAGATATCACTATAGTTATTGCTTTACAAAAGAGTTGAATCTGTCAATAAATAAATAAGTTATTATTTCATCTGATAAATAAACACCCGAACGCTAGCTGAGGTAAGGGGGGGGGTTTGGTTAGGTTAGGTTTCATGTTAGGTTATGTAGTGTGGTGTATACCTTCAATTGGGAGCGAACTATTGGTGCTATTAGTGTTGGCGACCTACTACCGGACCCACTTGTAAGAGTTGGCGACCCACTTGTAAGAGTTGGCGACCCACATGTAAGAGTTGGCCCATGTAAGAGTTACACCCACTTGTAAGAGTTGGCGACCCACTTGTAAGAGCTGGCGACCCACATGTAAGAGTTAAGGACCCACATGTAAGAGTTGGCGACCCACTTGTAAGAGTGCCAAGGACCCACTTGTAAGAGTTGGAACCCACATGTAAGAGCTGGAGACCCACTGTAAGAGTTGGCGACCCACTTGTAAGAGCATGACCCACATGTAAAAGATGGCGACCCACATGTAAGAGTTAGCGACCCGCAAACACGGAATCTCATGAGTTTGCTGGTGACAGGAGCCAGACATCGTCACGGAGAGCAGTACCTCCTTTATACCTTCAGTGGGGAGAAAAGTTTTTACTGTTCCTTGTGTTTTGTTTACTTTTGGGGCCATAATAACGGAGATAAGGAAACATGACCTCGCCAGACACCCGAGCCTACGACGGGGCAGGGTGGGGCGTCACGGGGAGAGTGTGGAACGGAGGGCGGGGCAGGGTGGGGCGAGACGGGGAGAGTGTGGAACGGAGGGCGGGGCATGGTGGGGTGAGACGGGGAGAGAGGGAACGGAGGGTATGGTGGAGACGGGGAGAGTGGAACGGAGGGCGGGGCATGGTGGGGCAAGACGGGGAGAGTGTGGAACGGAGGACGGGGCATGGTGGGGCGTCAGCGGCGGAAAAAAATGGTTGGGTTATGGAAATAAAATACACTAGTTCTTATTGATGAATTAATTATTGATTAGAATTATTAGGGAATAGGTATTATATTTTCCTCCAGATTTTTTTTTCTGACTTTATTTTTAAACTAATCTCTACACTTTTGTGATTTTTTTGTTAGTTTTTGTAGTTTAGTTTTTTCACGATTTTTTTTTTTTTTTTTGCAGGAATTTTTTCTTTGTACTTCGTGATTTTTTTTCTATATGTATTTTTTTTTACGTATGTGATTTTTTGTGAGATTATTTTGTAATTTAAATATTTTTTGCTCCTAGATTTTTTACTTTGCATTTTTTCTGCGACTTTTTCTTTTCTGATGGATTTCATAGACTTGTTTCTCTGTTGGGAGGAATTTGTGTAAAAGATCAAAGTTTATATCAAAATGTAAAAGTGAAGAAAAAATTAAGAAAAAAAATAAGAAATACTATTAGTAAAAAAGTGAAAAAGTCTCGCTTACTAGAAATACGAAAAAAACTTAAATTGATAAAAAAAATATATCTTAAAAATCGGTTGTAAAAATTAACTTACTGAAAAAGGGATAAAAAAGCAGTTTGTAAATAGGTGTAAAAATCTCTTTTACAACAAACCAATTAACACGATTGAATAAAAAAAGCTGTAAATAATTAGTGAAAAAAAGGGGAAAAATAAAAAATAAATAAACAAATATCTGTAAACGCGTAAAAAAGTCGTTGTGTAAAAAAAGTGTAAAAGAGTGACTGGGGTCCTTTTACAAGTCATTTACAGGGGAATAACAGCGGCCTGGGAAGGTTTTACTTAACGACCTCAGGTTATGTCCAGGTTGATAGTCTTAGATGAGAGGGAAATGTCTATGTAAACAGCGCGAATGTCTCTCTCTCTCTCTCTCTCTCTTTCTTTACGACTCTCTCTCTCTATTTATCTCTTTTTCTCTCTCTCTCTCTGCTTATATTTGTTTTACTTACTTGTTTATTTATATTTTTTTACTTATCTTTCTCTTTCTTTACTTATTTTCTTATTTAACTCTGTTACTTTGCCTCTATCCCTCCTTCTCTTACTTATTTTCTTACTTTACTTTTCTTATATTATCCACCTTGTTTACTTGCTTATTTATCTTTATTCCTTCTCTCTCGACCTCCCCAACATCTGTCCAATTCTCTAAACCAATTTTCTCTCTCCTCGTTCTTGATCTTATCTCTCTCTCTCTCTCTCTCTCTCTCTTTCTGTTCTTCTTCCTCCTCCGGCCTTCTCTTCCTCCGCCGCTTTCTTGTCTTCATCCGCCTCCTCCTCCTCCTCCTCCTCTCTTTCCCTTGGGTAATTAAGAGTGAGATTACTCCTTGGCGTAGCACTGTAATGTCCCGTGAGGATCTGCCACTATCAACAATGTAATTTTCGAGTGCCGGGCCGACGAAGGGGTAACATAATCTAAAGTTTTACCATTATCTGGGCCAGTAACTTTAGAGACGCCCCGGAGATAATAAATTATAAGACTCTACCAGCAACACAGTGTAGTATTATTAGGCCATCTACCTCTACACTACCATCTTAAAACAGACTCCTGTCACGAGATAAGGAGTCGGCATGATAACAGCATCTTAAGCCTTTATGTAGGTCAGTTTTACACCTCGGGTACATCAGGCAGGTCTTGGTGCAACACTACTAAAACCAAACACATTCTCAGTAGCTATCGTGTATCCCCATTGGTCCGCTGTCAAAAGGTAGCTGACCAATAGGAATGCTCCGATTAAAGTAAACATTATCCAAGGAGAATTCATGAGCGGATGTCAGCCAGGGGTTAAACTGCTCGCTAAATTAATGTGTGTTCTGGTCCAGTCTAGATTATATTGGGTACAGTAAAGCAAGGCGGGAAGAATGAAAAGTTTTGTGTGAATGTTTATTTGTATTTTATAGTGTGTTGCCTGGAATAAAGATCGCTGTGAGCTGAAGGAAGAGTAGAGACGACAGTATGTGTTGGGGGAAGTAGTGTACTGATAAGATATTCTAACTCGTGGTAGAAAATAAGTGTGTGTGTGTGTGTGTGTGTGTGTGTGTGTGTGTGTGTGTTTAAGATGGAACACTCTAATAATACAAAGGGTTGATAAGACGCTTTAAAACTTAACCTAACCAAAACAAACAAATCTTAACATAACTAAACCAAGCTTAACCTTATCTTATCCGAATCCAATTTCACCTAAGCTAACTTAACCTAACCTAACTAAACCTAACCTAACCTTACCTAACCTAACCTAACTAAACCTAACCTAACCTTACCTAACCTAACCTAATCCAACTTTGTCTGACAGTTCATTTGTACCTTAACCTTGTTTTATCTCGCCCGGGTTATCTTGGTCATAGAGGTCAGGGTCACATAGACAGACCCCAGACCAGACCAAACCAGACCAGAGCAGACCAGACCAGACCACAAGACCACACTAACTCTTCCTCCTCCTCCTATACTTCTTCATGTCACCTAATATACTGTATTCTAAAACTATTTAAACTTTATTAAAAGCTTCAGACGACAAAAATAATATATTTTTTGTACTAATGTCAAGCAAAATATAAGAGAAACTATAAAAAAATGAAACTCTAAACCGTAAAAATAGAAATATTTTCAAATTAGACGAAAGTATAATCAAAATATATAGAAAAAAATAATGAAAGTTAACACAAACATGGGGGGGTGGGGAGGGTTCTGTTAAAACGGCATTGGAAAAAATCTTCAAAAACTTGTGAACTTCGATACAGGAAAATTGAAATGCTTCTCTATTTTTTCTATATATCGCCAGAACACACAAAAAAAAACATACAAAAATATCATCAATACCAGGAAAGTAATGTAACATTTTTGGGGTAGTTTTTCTTTTTTTTTAACTCAATATCAAGTTCTATCGGTAGCAGGAGTGGTTTCAATAAAAGCGAATTCCGGAAGAAGAAAAGGTCCAAAAAATTCCTCTCTTGTCTAACAATTTTCACGGGTCAGCAGAAATACTATTAGTATATTTGTCACTATATGTCTGAGGTCCATTTTGTTCCCAGATAAATGAATGTCTTGAGTGTGAACGATTAATAAGGTTGTGTGTGTGTGTGTGTGTGTGTGTGTGTGTGTGTGTGTGTGTGAGTTAACATATGTTTATGTGGGTATATATGCGTTAGAATATATACTGTATGTCTGTTTGTACATACGGTTTTATCTTATCTATATACTTAACAATAATCTCCACAATTAAATTTGAAAGTAACAAAGATATTAGTCATTTCTTCAGAGTAAACAAACTTATTTTTTACATAATGTCAAAAAACAGGTCGAGGAGGTAGAGGTAGAGGTAGAGGGTAGAGTAACTGGAGGTGGGAGAGGGGAGAGAGCCTGGGGAGAAGAGGAAGGAGGGGAGAGAAGGGGAAAATGTGTAGGAGTTCAAAGAGGGGAGGGTAGAGGAAAGGGAGAGAAAGAGAGAGGGGGAGACAAGTGGGGAGGAAGATGGGAGAGGATGGTGAGGGGGGGGGTAAGTAAGAGGATAGAAAAATGGGGAATAGGTAGGAAAGAAAATGGGGTGAGGAAGGTAAGAAGAATAAGATAAGATAATAGGGAGGAGGATAAGGGAAAAAGAATGGGGAAGGAGGATAAGGGAAGAGAATGAGGAGTGAGTAAGGCCAGGATGAGACCTCTCCCTACTGTTTACATTGAGGGTCTAATATTTGGTGACACAACCCTCCTCGTCGGCCCGCCTCGCCCCGCCCCGCCCCGCCTCGCCCCGCCTCGCCCCGCCCCGCTTCACCCCGCTTCACCCCGCCCTCTAGCCTTCACCTCACTCTTGTTCCTCTTGATAAACCTAACCACGAAGCTGACCAAAGCTAATCTTGTTTCATGCTAATTTACTGTATTTCTAACCTGACTTAATCCAACCTTCCCCAGATGTAACCTAACCTAAACTAACTCATAAGCTAACCTAACCCAAACTACCCTAGCTTAACTGAAACTCACTCCTAACCAATTCCTAACCTAAATAAAGTTAACTATTACCTAACTTAACCTAACCTAACCTTAACATTAATTAATTTACTAGAAATATCTGCATTTTTTGGGGGGGCTGTGATTCACTGTTTGGTTAAGCACTGAAGTCTGGCCGTGACGTATTGTTGTTGGTGACATTTGGATCCAAAATAAAACAGCTCAACACCTTCGATCTTTTTGTTGCTCTTTTGAACTTAAAACTTATATATATATTTATATCTTTTACAGCGACCAACGTCACAATTTTTATTATTATTTTTTTATAGTTTTATGACCTTTGAGGCTCATAAATAATAGATTGAGTGAAGAAAATCATTATACTTCACACGATGCTTATATTTCTACGTCAGAATTGAAGTATTATCCATATATTTGTTTTGTTCAGATCATACATGCATTATACACACTAATACATATTTAATACACAAAATATACAGAAAATACCAATAATATACATCCGTGTAATTTGTATACATCATTCAAGATATATACCAACTCCTGTATCATTACTTACTCCTCCTCCTCCTCCTCCTCCTCCTTCTTCTTCTTCTTCTTCTTCTTCTTCTCCTCCTCCTCATTCTTACAGGCATCTAAATGTGTGTCTTTTAATTAGGCTTCAGAACATAGATTCATAAACTGGTAAAACTATCAGTACTTCGAAAACAAAAATTAACTCTCGTATCTATTGTCCATCATTATTTCTTTCTCTCTTCTTTATCTCTTCACTTTTCCATCTACGTTATTGTATATTTTATCTAAATCAATAAATAATATCAATAAATTCTCTCCTCTTTTTTTTCCAGGAACTTTTGAAACGTATTATGAATCCATTTGTTTTTCACTTAATACATTCTTTGGTTTTTGACATAGATTCCCCCTGACTCTACTAATTCCCTCAACATTTATACATTCATTATCAAGTTTTCTTTTATACAGCGAATTATTACGTTTTCTTTAGTATTCCTTTCATATTCTTCTTTCTTTCATACTTTCGTTAGACATTTTATTACCGTTTTTCTTCTGGTGTTTATATATATATAATTTGGTATTCATGAACTGCTCTTAAATGCTCTAGCTTAGGACAACTTGAGAGTCCTTTACGAGGGCCATGGATCAAAAGCTTAGCTGAGAGAGAGAGAGAGAGAGAGAGAGAGAGAGAGAGAGGGAGAGCGTTGTATCCAGGGGGGGGAGGGAGCAGAGAGGAAAGTAAGACATGGGAGAGGAAAGAAAGGAGGGAACTAGGAGAGGAAGAGGTAAAGTGGGATGAAAAGTGGGAGAGATGGAAAGGGAAATATGGACGGAAGGATAGTAGTAGGGATGGAAGGAGATAAGTAGAGAGGAAGGGAAGGTGGGAGAGGAGGAAAGCAGGAAGGGAAAGGAAACAGGGAGGGAAGGTGGGAGAGGAGGGAAACGGGGAGGGAGGTGGAGAGGAGGGAAAGGGGGGGAAGACAAGAATTTTAAGACATATAACAGAATAAACTGCCGGAGTTCCGTAAATGTGGCGAGAGAAAGACGATACTTGTGTGTTGTTCTCTGCCAACACGACAATTTGCTACCCGAACCTCCCGAGAGACTAGCTAGAGTGAAGGTGCCGGGCTACCAAGTCTCTCTCTCTCTCACCCGAACCACTACCTAGTCCCACTCCTTTATCATCATCACCTCCTCCTCCTCCTCACCTCCATTACTACGCATCTCCACCATTTCCTCCTTCCCCTCCACCACCACCACTACCCCTCCTCTCACAAAATATTCTCCACCGGGAGTTGCCACACACACACACACACACACACACACACACACACACAGCGATATTGTCTGTCAAAAATATCCGATGTTTTTTTTGGGGGCCTCTCGTCTGGTTTTTCAAAGGTGTGACACATTTAATACAAGGTCTTCTACTTACACAGTACCTTTATGTCGTAGTATTTAAATTAAAAATATATTCTAAAATTTCCTCAGTCACATTCGACATCAAAACACAGGTGGTCATCCAAGGAACTCTCATTAATCTCAGTTCACAGTAAAGATGAGTGGACGAGCTGGTTCTTGGCTAAGGCATACATCCTCCGTACACACTGACTGTATAACAAGAGAGGAGAAATGATCACGAGAGATGAGACGGGATCAGGGTATATTTTGCTGGAAGGGGGAGAGAGAGAGGGAAGGGAAAGTAAATGGAAGGGGAAGAGAAGGGAGAGGGGAGGGGGGAACTAAGGGAGGAGAGAGAGAGAGAGAGAGAGAGAGACCCCCTTGCTAGTAATCCAGCTCTCAAACACCCACGGAAAATGTGTCCATGGCCAAAAAAAGGGGCCGGGAGGGAGGGGGGTGGTATAAGCACTTCACCTTATAGCAATCCTCACTGTCCATACTGATTAGCTTTTGTTTATTTTTTGTTTTTTATTTTCTTTCTTCTATCAACGAGGCAAAGGAGAATTTAAACCAAGTGATCTAAATATATAAATTCGTCCAAAAATTGTTCTCATTGATTTATCGAAAGTAACCAAACATGAAACTATACCTAACTTAACCTAAGCTATGTTAACCTAACTCCCCCAGGTAGAGTTAGAGTTAGGTGAAATAAGCTGTGGGGCTGATCTTCATGTGATCCCCCACAAATATTATGTAAAAAACAGAAGAGGAAAAATTTGATATTCATGTCTTTGGGCAATACGCCATCATGTAGTCAGGAGTTGTCCGAGACCAGAGAATTGCTGATTGGTCGAGGCAAATTGGATGATCTGCATCACAAATTGGGCTATTGGTCGACGTTTTATCAATGGTGATGCCTCTGAGCGAGCCTCCCGATGTTGCTGCCGGTGTCTTGAGGCTAATATACACACACGGTGAGGTAAACACACTATGAAGTAAACATGCTGTAGGGGTAAACACTGTTATGTAAAAACACTTTGCTGTGTTAACAGACTTTGGGAAGTTAACACGCTGTCACGAAAACAACCTTTGTGGGGTTAACAGACGTTTGTATATTTAATCCAATTTCGCAAACGAACTTTGTAAAGTTAAAAAACACAAATGTAAACATACTGTATAGTTAAAAGTAAGGTAAACAGACTGTGGAGTAAACCCACTATAAAAGTTAGCATAGTGTGAGGTAAACAAACTGTGAAGTTAACAAACTAATAAACAAAATAACGCAGTAAACACACTTCGCCTGTGAACTAAACAACCATATGTGTTAAACTGTAAGCTGAACTTTGTGAGGTAGAATATGAAAGTCTTAGGAAATCATGAATTAAATTTTGTGAGTCAAGCAGTCGCTGTGAGTTAAGGCTTCGTGAGTTAAAAATAACTAAGTTTACCCCTGACGCGTTATCATAACACCGTATTTTCTTTCCTTCAAGTCGTTTTCTGTTAATATAATAGGGGTAACATGCACAAAAATCACTCCTTAGCATAACATTATCCCCTTCCGTCACCATATGATCCTCTGTAACTCCCGTCCCACCTGCCCTCCGTCAGTATTCCTTTTGTCGCTATGCAGTCCTATTAAGTAACTGTACCGTAACATACTATGAGGACGCGTGCCATCAGTGCCTGGGAGTAGCCAAGACATAGTATTTGGTGCCACAAGGAAATTTTTCTTTTGTGTGTCCGTTTTCTTAAGGACTGTGAACTGTGATTACCATTCACAGGGAGGTAGTGTACATAGTGATAGCTCATAGAAATAATTTCGTTGATGAGATGTGTGTCAGTGACCCGTGCCAGGGTGAGCTAATCCCCGTAAAAATAAATAAATAAATAGATATTGGTTAGAGGTAATGGTGTACAGATGAAAATAATATAAGCAAAATTATACAAACAAAATGAATTAATATTTTTATTATTTTTGAGAAGGGATGGTGACTGTTCAGCGCTTCTTGTTGTTCTTTGTCTTTTTCCCGGTGAAGATGTAGTCTCCCCAGGGGAGGTACTGGTCCTTTTGAACATGGCAGAGAGTGGTGGTTACCTTCTTCTTCTTGTTTGGAGTCTTGTGTTTTGTGGTCTGCAGTTTGTGAGATCGGGGGCCCTTCTCCTTCACCTGGGCCTGGCAACCCTTCACCTCCACCTTTGACACCTTGGTTACAGTGCGTCGGAACACCATTGTGATGTGATGTACAAAATATATAAAAATATAAATACCCCAAATACGTAAAAATATCACACAAAATACTAAAAAAGTCACTAAAATACATACGAATATCATGTAAAAATACCAAAAATTATCCCAAATCCGTAAATATTCCAGATAAAGAAATATTCTCCTCCCTCCCTCCCTCCCCCTTCCAGTTGGCCACAGTCGCGTCTCTTCCTCGCCGTCACTCCTACATTTCTTGGGGGAGTTTCTTTTTCCGGGTCCCATGAGAGCTAGAATTTGTCTTTGATGGACTGGGTGATTTTGTGCTCAGACGTGTTTGTTGTTTTTTTGGTGTGTGTGTGTGTGTGTGTGTGTGTGTGTGTGTGTGTGTGTGTGTGTGTGTGTGTGTGTGTGTGTGTGTGTGTGTGTGCGCGCAATTATTGACGATGTTATAGTCATTTTATGTAGCTACAGTTTACCAACAATCTACCCCTTTATACTGTTTACCTTTGTGTCTCGTTGTTTACCTTTGTGTTTCGCTGTTTACCTCACTGTCACAATACCTCATACTACAGTGTACACTATGCCACACTCATATCATGTTACAGGGTAGAGTGTAACATATGGTGATATGTTACACTTTACCCTGAAACATTACTATATGGTTCTACAGCTTATTTCACTCACCTCGAGAATGAGTAGTGTGATGCCTTTATATTATGATATTTGTGAAATGTAGGCTGCTCGCATGTCATGTTGCCCCAAATAGGACATTGTGGACACCCAGTATGAAACACCGAATGTAACAGAGCATTTTGGAACACCCCCACACATCTTGTTAGGGGCGGTGCGGATACAGTACACTGAACACTATCCCTCCAGTACACAAGCAGGTAGGGTGACAGACAATGAACTCGACCACCTGTAAATGTAAACCCAGGTACTCATTCACAGCTGGGTCAACTCTGGGTGTCTCGGGCGCAATCCAGTGACCCCCTCAGAACAGAAAAATAGCCGTGTATCCATTCAACCACCGCCTCACCCCCCCCCCCCGTCCCTCACTCCACACCCTCCCCCCCCCTCACCCCACCTACTAGTAAATGTGAAGAAAATTGCAAAAGTTGGTTAAAGTCTGAGAGGAAAGTATTACCCTCATCGTGTCAAGTAACTTTGTCCATTTCGGCTTTCTTTGTTTTTTCAGGCAGCTGTTGATGGTGTGGTTATTGTCCTCAAGCAGCTGTTGATGGTGTGGTTATTGTCCTCAGGCAGCTGTTGATGGTGTGGTTATTGTCCTCAAGCAGCTGTTGATGGTGTTGTGGTTATTGTCCTCAGGCAGCTGTTGATGGTGTGGTTATTGTCCTCAAGCAGCTGTTGATGGTGTTGTGGTTATTGTCCTCAGGCAGCTGTTGATGGTGTGGTTATTAACCTCAGGCAGCTGTTGTTGATGGTGGTTATTTGGGTCCGTGCGCTGTTGATGGTGTTTGTATATCCCCGCCAGTTGTTGCGGTGTGGTTATTGTCCCTGTGGGCAGCTGCTGATGGTGGTTATTGTCCCTGCTGACGGTGTGGTTATTGGTCCTCAGGCAGCTGTTGATGGTGTGGTTATTATTCGCTAAGCCGTTGATGTGGTTATTGGTCCTCCCAAGCAGCTGCTTGATGGTGTTGTGGTTATTGTCCCTGCCAGCCGTTGATGGTGCGTGTTGCCGTCCTGGATGTTGATGGTGTTAGGTTATTGTTCCCCTGCTGTTGATGCGTTGTGTCAGTCCCTCAAGCAGCTGATGGTGTTGTGGTTATTAAACCTCAAGCAGCTGTTGATGGGTTAGGCATGTCCCTGCCAGCTGTTGATGGTGTTGTGGCTGTTGTCCTCAAGCAGCCGTTTATGGTGTGGTTATTGTCCTCAGTGCTGTTGATAGGTTATTGTCCCCGCCAGCCAAGGATGTGTTTATTGTCCCTCCCTGCCAGCTGTTGATGTGCGGTTATTGTTCGCCAGCCGTTGATAGGCCACGGTCCCTGCCAGCCGTTGATAAAAGTTGTAAGGTTGTCCCCGCCAGCCGTTTAGATGGTGGTTGTCCCCACAGCCGTTGATGGTGGTTATTAGTCCCCTGCCAGCCGTTGATGGTGTGGTTATTGTCCTCAAGCAGCTGTTGATGTGTTATTGTCTTCGCCAGCTTGCTGATGGTGTGGTTATTGTCCTCACAGCTGTTGATGGTGGTGGTTATTGTCCCTCAAGCATATATAACTCGTGTGTGTGTGTGTGTGTGTGTGTGCCATTTCTTTAACTATGGGTCATTTGCCGTCTTAACACCTCTCACCACTTACTGTGTTTCCTGTAATGTAACGATTTTTCTTTTCGACGCTCTCCGTGTGACCTGACCTACATGAGGTTGAGGTTACGAGGCCACACGAAGGGGAGGTCACGAGGCCACATGAAGGGTTTTGAAGGTTCTGAGGTCACACAAGGGTAAAGAAACTCAAGACACATCATTTCCTAAATTCACTCGCCACACCTTCACAGCACACTCTCTCTCTCTCTCTCTCTCTCTCTCTCTCTCTCTCAATTTCCCAAGGTAGCAGCCACGCCGTGAACTGAATTGGGTAAATACTGAGCCAGACAGGTAGGCAGCTGCTCTTGCTCTGGGTTAGAATGTGAGCGATTTTGATGCAGTGTTGAGCTCTGTGCAGGGCTCAAGTTGTATTGAGCGCCGCGTGGGGTAACAGTGCTTAAGTTGCGTTACTTTATCTTCTATGCCACTGATCGGTCTGTGGTTTCCTGCTGTACCTCTCTTAACGTCTTGTATACTGGGGTGACGTTGGCTAAATTCCAGTCCCTCCTGGATAAGAGTCTTAGTGGGATGTAAAACTCCTTTATCACCTTGGCCTGTGTTCCGTCCACTCCAGGGGCGCTGAATTATCTCAAGCTGACTATTTTTCTCTTGATAATGTCGTCAGTAATTGTTATCTCTCTTAACTCATCCTCCACCCCTGAGGTAAACATTCTCTTAGGTACTGGTATGTTAACCTTCGTCTCTTGTGTGAACACTGACGCAAAGTATCAGCTGTTTGTCTGCCATCCTCCAGGGCCACGTTGTGTTCATCCTTTGGGGGGGCCGACAGTATCCTTGGTTTCATTTTACTCCTTTCATAGCGATAATAGTCCATTTGTCATTATGGTAACCTAGATATTGTTAGTAGTATAATTTGGGGGGCAAATTCTTGATGATTAGGGGTACCTAAACACAGAGCCGCGGGATGACTGTCAGTCCTGGGCAGACCATAGCATCAGCCTAAGTCCAAGATGGCTGCCCTGACGACCGGCTATAACTTAGGATTGGAAAATGTTAAAAGACAAAACAGAGTGCTGTTAATTACACTACAGTAGCAAAATGGAGTCACTGTGCTGCTCAATGTGGTATACGCTGTCAGGTATAAAACACTGTATAACCGAAAACAAATTTATAACAATAGGTTGAAATTTTGAGTCACATTAACGATTAAAAGACAAAAAATAAGATATAATAAAGTTAAATATTTAATAAAAAAAAAGTCTGCTATTTCCTACAAGTCAACAGTTTTCTCATAAATGCTCCCTTTTGCGAAGGAACATCTCACTTAGAACATGAATCCATCCCCTTCTCATCCTATTGTAACTTTAAATATTTTCAATCTGGCGCGAGACGATTACACTCAGCTGAGGAAACCCTTCGGTATTGTCAGAGCGTTATTCTGCATTTTAATCTTTCCCAACTGAGATACACTGTCTTGTGTCCTCACCCCGTTTCCCCTCACTAACCCCGTCTCAACCCTCCTCTCTCTCGGCGCTCACTAGCGAGTGCTTCAAAGTCACACCTCAGGGAGATAGTGTCAACGCTAAGTGATAAACGCAGGAGTGGAGCCAACTGCACCTTGGGCTAGGGGGCGTGGCAGTAGATAAAAAAAGAAACTCCAAACACCCGTTGTGTTGTTTGTAAGAAAACAAAGAGTAATAGCGAACATGGTCGTCAGTGACGACTCGTCACAACACCTCTACAGTCTAAAGGGGAGGTCGTGGCGTACGTGGTCGTAGGCTGAGAGATAAGTGTTTATTTGGGTAAAGTAACACTCGTAGACACGTTTGTTGAGGTGCTGGGAGGCTGAAGCCAGCGGCGATAGCAATTATTATTATTATTACTGTATTATTATTATTATCATCATTATTATTATCCTTTACTTAAAGTGATACTCAGTTGGCCTCTTTACTAAAATGGTAACTCCCTTAAACTCATTCCGCGTCATTTAATTCCCACATTTAATCTCATTCAAAGTCATTTAAGTCCCACATTTAAACCCATTCATAGGGCTGTAAATTTATGTCCATTTTCTCTGGTGCGATAAAAGAAAATGAAACTTTGACATGGGGGACTTTCTTACTTTTTCTTTTTGGTTACATGATATAGCAATTATTTTACTTTAGTGTACTTTATTTTATCTTATCCTCTTCGCCACTGACCGGCCCGTTAGCCTTTTGGGAGGTCGATCACGTCTCTGTTAGGCACTGTGGGCAATTGGGCATGTACTGGCTCTGTTATCCACTGCTCGTAAGCAGTGCGGGTCTGTGGTACTGTGGGGTATGAGATGTTTGGTTCACACTCAGGATGGAATGGAGAAAGGAAACTCACGATGTACTCTCATGTATACATGTTGTATTGGATGTACAATGCAGCTTGGTACTGGGAAGGCAGCATGGTTACAAGCGTGATGTAGAGAGAGCTGGTTGGTGAGGATGCTCAGAGGAGGACCAGCTTGTGGGTCGCCATGCTCGCCGGCGGGAGTGAGGACCGCCAGGCAGCGGCGGAGGAGGTAGAAAGAGGGCAGGTCACAACAACAAAACAAAAATGCTAGTGACAGGGGGGAAGGAGGTTCAGGGGAAGAATAAAGTGAGGATTGAAGTGAATTTTAGGAGGAGAGAACAGATGCAGTGGCTAAACACCGCTTGCGTGAGGGATTATAAGATGGAGGTAGCAGCAACTCGCCTGGACGCGGCCGGGAGGCGACAAGACAGAGCCAGGCTAGCGTCAGGTCAAGCGTCAGGTGCGTGTTTGGTTGGGCAATGGATATTCAGTGCTTGGTCGGCTTGATTGTGTGTTTTGGTTTCTTGTGTGGAGGAGATGTCTTGGTCTCCTTAGCTTGATGTCGATTTTCTTCTCACTCTCCTCCTCTTCTTGCTCTCTTGAAGTGTCCATTCGTTTGTGTTTGGGTCTTGTTGTTCGTCTTCCTCGTGTATTAAGTTCTCATAGGTGTGGAAGAAGTCAGAGACGGTGAGGTTGACCACGTGGGCTTCAGCTCCACGGGCCACGTGGTGTTCTTGGTTCTGTGTGGTGGGCGTCTTCTCTTGAGTTTTCTTTTCTTGGTTTTTCTTTTCTGCTGGTTTTTTCTTTTCTTGGGAGCGTACAGCAAGGAGGGCCTCTTTGTAGCTCAGTTTCTTCTCAAGACGAGCCTTGGCTACCCTGCATTCCTCCTTCCATTTTGGGCAGGTCCGATCGGCGGAGGAGTGTGGGCCACCACAAGCAGCGCATTTTTTAACTTTGTTGGGGCAGACCGTGTAGCGGTGTCCAGGGAGTAGGTGTCCTGCGCCTCACACTTGTTTACAGTGTGTCCATAGTGCTGGCATTTGTAACACCGTTTCGGTCTGCAGTAGGGCTTGACTGGCACAGTTACCCACGCCAGTTGAGCTTCCTTGGGTAAGGTGGAGTGGTGTCCGATGAGGGCAGTGGTGTCGGACAGCTTCTTCACAACTTGAAGTTGCTGCCCCTTGAGGAGCTCACTCATCTCTGCTTTGTCCATGTGGGCAATTTCGGCGTGGGAGATTACACCCAGCTTCAAGTTGTCCCACATGTAGGCAATCATTTTAAAAGGAATGCCGTTGATGTCTGGGATCTCCGCGAGCTGTACGGGCATGCCCTTCTCGACGAAGGTGATCTTGATGTCACCATGGAGCTTTAGACGTTCCACCTTGGTGACCCCCACGATCCCATTAGTTTCAAAGAACTTCTGGAGAACTAGGAGGTTTAGTTTCTTGGGGCAGGTCGGCGTATCCGGACGTATCCGCGCCACGTAATCAAACTCGTAACCGTTCATGGTGAGAGAGGGTGAGAGAGTGATGGCAGGTCACCACGAGGTCAGGTCTTAAATAGCGGGGGGGTAGGCGTGGCTTAGTAGTTGACCCCCGCTCCGTGATGTATGGCGGCGCTGGTTGACCCAGACCACGAGGCATATACTGAGGAATTGGTGGGGTCGACTACTCAGCGACAAACAGCGTTTGTAGGGGAGAAATCCACTACAATACTCCCCCTTCCCTCCAGGCGGTGTAGGAGACTTGTTGTCTGCAGGGTTGCATAGCACATGTGAGGCAGAAGGGGCGGTGCGTGCCTCATGTGAGACAACGGCGATGGCGTGGATGAGCCTGTCGCTTGATACAACTGTCTAGATACACACTATCTGTGGGAGAAAAAGGGTGTGTGGAGGCGATGAATGTTGTGCTTCCCTCACGGCAGGTACAGGGTCGTCAGATGCGCCTGCTGGGGTGTGGGCCTGGGTCAGGAGCAGGGGCTGTGTCAGCAGAAGCGGATGAGGGCTCGTGACAGCAGCTGGGTCCACGACAGCAGCAGGGTGCAGGACACTAGCAGGGAGTACCTGAGGGAGAAAAGAGGGGTGAGTGGGTCCGCACTCAGCAACAGAGGCCGCATCAGGGGCGGCAGGAGCTTCGTAGTAGTCATATAGTATTGCAAGTCCCTCCCATGACTTTTCTAATATATTTTTACAATTATTTATGGTGATGTAACAACTCCCTTGGGCAAGTTGTTCCATATTTTTACTGCCCTTAGTTCAAAAGATTCTTTATTTCTTGTTGTCTTTGCTTCTTTTGAGTAAAGTTTCAGACATGTCCTGGGCGTTATGCAGTCTCTCCAAAGCTGAACCACATTTTAAAGATCTTCATCATAATATTCATGCATCATTTTGTAAATTTCGACCATATCAACTCTTAGCAGCCTTTATCTTAAGCTAGGTAATTTTAACTTCCTTTATGTCTATCTGGATATGCTAAATCTTTCAGTCCTGGTAGTTGTCTTGTTGCTCACCTCTGGACTATTTCTATCTTATCAATCACGTCCTTAGTTTGTAGTCATCAAACTGCACCAGTGTCTAGGCCTAAATAAAATCAAAAGGAGATTCAATTCCTTAAGATATTCCTTCATACAGCTTCTGGGGAGGGGAGGGACTGGTTTGTGGTCCTCCCTTCTTGCTATTGATCACTTCCTTCAAAATCACGATAGTAAATTTTCATAAAACATCAGGTAATATATTCCCACAATACTTTACCAGGGTTTTATGTTATAAGCTAAACAAAATCAATGCCTTCACATTCACAGCAACTGATACTAGTAAGGCAAGTTCAAAGAAAACGTGTAAGTCACCACTGAAGAGTAAGCTACATGTTGAGGGCGGTGTTTACTGTGTAGTGCAGGAGGTATATTATGTAGTTCATTTACCTATACTATACTGTAGTTAAAAAAATGGGTAATTATATAGGACTAACCCGCGGGAGAAATTGATTGAAAATAATTATAAAAAAATGGATTTTCTTTGTTATATTATAGTGGACACTGTTGTAGTTTGTGGAAATGTGTTAAAAAATTATAGTTTTAAAATAAACGCGACTGAACATTTGTGGGTATGAAGACCAGACCTAACCTAACCAAACCTAACTAACCTGACCTGACCTAACCTAACCTAACCTAACCTAACCTAACCTAACCTAACCTGACCTAACTTCCCCGGCGGGTTGGACCTATATATTAACCAAAAATAGTTAAGGCAAGTGACATTATCAAAACAACATGTACTTTCACAAAAATCATGTTAATTTTATTGAAGCAAAACTGGTGATATTTATTTGATTTCAGTATTGCTATAATAAATAATTGTACTTCATCATTCAGCACCCGATTCAGGGTCCGACTAATTACCCAAATGTAGCCGCAATAAAGTCAAAGGATGGTCGTACAAGCGTAATTCGGGCTGTGAATCACTTCTTGATTATTATTTGGTGTCATAAAGTCACAAAAAATTGGTAAACTTAATTTAATCTGAGTTGTGTTAGGTTAGGTTAAGTTAGGTTAGGTTAGGTACATGCACTTGATCTATTAACTCAAATTAAATTATGTTTTCCAATTTTTTTTTACTTTGTGACACCAAATACTAGTCGAGAAGTGATTGTTAACCCGATTTATTCATGTAGGACCATTATTTGACTTCATTGCGGCTACATTTGGGTAATTAGTCGGACCCCCTGATTCATACCTAATTAGAAATTAAAATCATTTTAAACATATGTATTGTTCTATGAAAAAATTCACAAACACAGTATTTTCTGTAGGAATAAGATCAATTTATGAGTTATAGTGTAGTTATGATTATGGACTCAATCTACCCAGCAGGTTGACCAACACCCACTAAGGCCGCAGAAAATACCATACATGAACAATGGGATCAAAGTGCAGGTGTGCGAAGATTACCAGAGGAGAGGTTGAGTAATCTGTGATGAGAGACGTCCTACGGGTAACCTAAGTAAGCCAGCAACCATTAAGTAAACTGCTCATGTTATAGAAGGGTAAAATTATCATTTCGGTTATCCACCAATTTGGAACTTTCCATCATCTTATTTCACCTGATAATTAACCACGCCAATGCTAACCTAATATAATATAAATTAAATTAACCAGCTGCAAGTTGGTGGTGTGATATACTGTATTGTATTGTACTAAATCCATCACAATCATCACAGTGGTTTGCACATTGACTCAAACTTTTAGGATTTGGAGTTCAAGATCCACCATTTATAAGGCAAAGTATTTCTGTTTACCCTGAGTTGCCATGTTATTTTGATTGATGCCAGTAAAAACATACATTTGAAATTTTAGTTTGTGATTGCACTCTGTATGGTTGAATGTGTGTACTGTACTATATAATGACACACTATTGTTTTAACAATGATGACGGTTTAAGAGATGCTGTTCACTGTATTGCTAAATATATTTACTCATATGTACATGTTCTAGAACTGAAGCACCATGGATATTCTTTCCAAGTTGGGGATATGGCAGTCACATGCAGGTCGACGCAGAAAGTTTAACAGGTATGTTTTGAGAATTATATTTTCACTTCTACTGTAGTTTGGGATTTTTTGGCAGAACTATTGCAACAAGGCATCAATTTTTTTATCTTT
Organism: Homarus americanus; assembly: GCF_018991925.1. Taxonomy (NCBI): domain Eukaryota; kingdom Metazoa; phylum Arthropoda; class Malacostraca; order Decapoda; family Nephropidae; genus Homarus; species Homarus americanus. The sequence continues at coordinate 19,954,175 of NW_024718273.1, read as the reverse complement.
CTTTCTTCTTCAAAAGACGGAGTACAGTATAATTTTCCAGGCCTTAGCTGCCTTAACAATGGTTCGTTTATTATGACTCCAGTTTGAAATAATAATTATATAACTGTATACCCATTGACCTCCTCCAAGTGTGAATAAGATTTTCATGAAAATATGGATCTCCTGAAGATTAGGCATTGTAGCTTAAGTTTCTTGAATGGTTAAACTTCTTAATGTCACAAAGGCGTTAAGCTAGGATTAGGGTGTTGAGTCATCGGGTGAAATAGGCTCGGGTACCCAATCTTCAGGTGATTCAAAAATACTTACCAGAAATAAACTAGAAGGTTATTTGGACCCTTGAAGTGAAATACCAAGACCATAACAGAAATAGTGAAGATAAATGAATCACTTAGCATGAAGGGAGAATACTTGTGTGCCCACCCTTGATTCTGATCATAGCAGGAGAAAGGCTTGAATGAGACAAAATAAAAGTGGATCACCAGAAGATTAACCACCCTAATACTGTACTAACCTAACCTACATTAACCTAACTTACACTGGAATTATTCAAGCTTATTTCATCATAAGATTAACCACCCAAACACTAAACTAACTTAGCCTAATCCTCAGGTGGTATTTAGGTGTTTAATCATCTGGTGAAATAAGTTATGGTTCGAGGTAATCATCAGGTAAACCCAGATTTCTTATACCAGTTTTAATTCTTCAGGTACCAGAGGTTGGTAGTATATGGATTAGCAGTGACTGTTTTTGTGATGTGGGTTGTGGTCCCCCTCATCTTCCACTTCTCACCAAAACTTCATCATTTTTTTGTGTTACTTCACACAGGTATTGTAAAACTTTCTCTTGTATTTTTCATTGGGAAATTTGTAAGATTTTTAAACTTAAAATTAATTTTACTGTAATGGTCTTGGGTGAAGGGTTTAAGGATTTTTCAGGTCGTACTGTAATCGTAATTTATGATAGATAGTCTGATAAAGTTTAAGGGTTTGATAATGTTTTAAGGGCCAATTGAACACCAAACCTATATGCATGTATGAATGATTGGCTGTCAGTGTTTCTTGGTTATACAGTACCTACTGTTCAAGAGTGCTTTGTTTCCGTATCTGAGTTCCTATATATTTTTATAAAGTTTCTATTTCATATTGCCTACTTAACAATATTGGTGTCAGATTCACAGGGTTCACTAAGAGTGCTTATGGACGAACCTATATTATGGCATAGTGTACAAAATTTGCAATCTCACTGTGACCTTTTCCTAGTTAATAAGAAATGTACTACCAGAGTTACAGGAATAAATTTAATAAAAGAACAAATAAATTTTTAGCCTCCCTGGTGACTCGGCTTAATACTGTACTCGCCTCATTCAACAGAGACAATGCTCACCCTAAGGGACTGTTGAGTCTGACTAAGGTGTAACACCATGTCAGTAATGTATCCCTTCATCCAACTTAAATTTGGCAAGAACAACCACAATATAATGTAGGTGTTAGTGAGTATGACCAACATAAAATATATATACAGGTAACTCGCGTTTGATTTAAGCATTTTTGGAATAACGCAATTGTTCAATTAATACTAAAAGCTAATTTACGGTCACCTATTTTTTTAATAACGCGCTCAAGACAGTTTAAATTTGCCGCGCGTATTCACCTGGTTGCCTGGCAGTGGACGCGCGTGTGATGCCGGGTGAGGTGCTTCTAGGTTATTACTATATAGTCGCAGTCATATCAACATCAACGATTTTAATATTATTATTAACAATAATAATTACTGTATTATAATACTGTATTAATAAAGATTATTACTACTAATGATGAAGATAATGATGATAATGAATTGTTCTGTACAACAACTGTGACGACGTCCAGCAAGCTTCCCTCATATCGCTTTCTCAGTTCACACTACCACTACTTTTCCTCTATGCTTTCATTTGCATTGTGTGTTTATCACGCACCTTTTTAGTGTTAAACGCTGTTTTCCCCATTGAGCATGTCTGGAAAATGTCCATCTGCCTCTTTTGGGGCGCCTAAAACTAAAAAGGCACATTACGCTAACAATATTATTTATAAACACCGTTGGGTTTGGGTAATTGCTCTCCTGCGAGACACTCAGGGTCTGGCCTGTTAGTCGCCTCACGGCATTTGACTGCACCACATGAGAAATTATTGGATGTAATGAGTCATAGCAAGCTTGCTAGTATAATCACGATAAAATAATTATTTCTAAACGTAAGTGTCATCAGAACACAAACTTTTTGTTTACTCTTAATACATCACTTTTTACTGTTGTTGTTTCATGGGATTGCAATGTGAACCTTATTCTGTTATAAAGTTTACATATTTAGGAAAAATGGTTGTATCTCTTTTGATAAATCGGCCAACAGCCAAAATATTAGTAGAATACTGGAAAGAGCACATGTTTGTGTCCATGCAGCTAAGTGTTGTTTACAGATATTGTGCAGAGTCTTTATAATATGAGTCAGATTTACCTTATACAGTACTGTAATTATCATTTTTCTCTGTTCATACAGGTATTACTTTAACTTTGTCTCATTCCTCAAACTCCTTTGCTCTGGTTTAACCTTCTCTTTCACCACTTGACTTAGGATCAAGTCTTTAAGTAAATAACTATCCTTCCTCAGTGGGTAGAAACTCTTAGCATTTATTGGATCACTTGGATATTAGTCACCCCACCTTTTTCACCTGATTATTAAGCACTACAGTTTAATGCTACCTGGGGGTGTTAGATTAGGTTTGAAACGTTGGTTAGCCTTAAGGTGAAATATGTGAGGGTGATTTCATTTACCACATGAAGATCAGCTCTACTATTAATTTTTTCCCTATTCCAGTGGACAGCCAATTAGATTCCAACAACCCAGAGAATGTTGGTCTACCAGGAACTCGGAATTTCTATCTTCAGACAGATAAATTTGTCTTCATTGGCTTATGGTGAGAACATAATTGCCTTTTTATTATAATCAGTGTGTTATGTGGTAGAATAGGTAAGTATGTGTTAGAATAGTTCAGTAGGTAGTAGGCATCTACCAAACAGGGAGGTACTACCACCTTGAATTGAATTGAATTGAAACAGTTTATCTAGCTAGAAAAACACAGTTATTGGAAGCATAATGTGTTGTCTAATGGTAGACCCTGCTGCCATATGGCATCACGAAAATTTTTGCCAAGTCTCAGGTTGCTGATCTGACTTTCTGCCTCATTTACACACAATTGCAGGGTCTCAATTGTTTCTCTTACTCTGACAGCACAACTTATATCTATCGTTTCTCACTACTGTATTGATCTTTTTTTTAATTTGCAATTTTTTATAGTTCTATATTATTATTATATTTAATCTTTTTAATTTGTATTTTTATTATTATTATTAATATTATTATATATCTTCACCTCCCAGGCCCTGATGTGGGTCAGTGACCTGTGCCTGGATGGGCTAATCCCTTTAAAAAACAAAAACAAATTAACACTCCATTCATTTACATCCTGTGAATAGTCATTGTAATAGTGTACAGTATTTAGTTTTGCTTCAGAATATTGTTTAATTACTGTACTGTATAATTTTAGTGCTGTATGTTAAACTGGCGGGGGCTTTAGGATTGCTATCCATTCATTTGTCTGTTCATCTGTGTATATCTGTCCTCAGTTTTTTATGACCACTGGTCTTAGAAAAATCACTTAAAGGTGTTCAACATACCTGGCATACATTTAGGCAATATTCAGACAATAATACATAGTAAATAGTTTTTGGAATTGATGAAAAATAGCCAGCTAGGGTACACTGCTAGTGGATATGTACTGTAGTGAAATACAGCTTGTTTAGTTGACAGCATAGAACTCATTCGTCAAGTGATTTGTAAGACACAGTACAGTACCTATCAAAACTCCTTCAACGGAACTTATCTTATCATCTTGAGTTGTTTGTGGTCTGGGGGAGACGAAACAATCCCAAACAGATGAGAATAGCTTCCCTAAAAGACAACTGCTCACCACTATATCACTGACTGGTTTGAGAGGGTAATAGAATATTGGTCTGGCTGTTGCTTCAAAACATCTGGGAATTACTGTACACGTTCACTGGGTTAAAAGTTTTGCCGTACCTTGTGACTCAAACTACCAAGCATAATGTTTTAATGGAATCACCTGAAGATTATCCTCCAGTTTATTTCACCTCATCATTAACCACCCTAATGCTACATGTGGGATTACACTGCGGTAGACTAAGATAAAGTAGGTTAAGGTAAGTAAGGGTAGGGTTGGTGAAGAAATGATAAGTTATTTTATGGTAATGTAGGTTAGGTTAGCATTTGGGTGGTTCATCTTCAGGTGATCTTTTTACTGTTACCTGTGCTATAACAAGAGCTCTTGAGTTTTACAGTTATAGCTGACAACTATGTAGTTATATACACACACTACAACCTGTACTGTATATTTTTTTATCCCAAATTTCACTCGCAGGCACATCTTACCAGGATCATTGAGTCATTCAGCTCCCGAGGGAGACTCTGACCTGCGGGAAAAGTGGTTCCAGGCACAACTGAAAAATGACAGGCCTATCGTACTCTACTTACACGGCAACAAAGGTTCAAGAGGGGGGAGTCACAGGGTAGAACTGTATAATAAACTTCGTCAGCTGGATTACCACGTTATTGCCATTGATTACAGAGGTAGGTGGCTGTTTGGACTACCTACCTGTGGACATTTTGATACACTGACAGGTAGCCATTATGGTAGACCTTTTCTCTTTCTTTTTTCTGGGCTACTTATCACTTATTTACTTACCATACTCACTCACTTACTTACCTACCTTATTACTTACTATACTTACTTACATATTTATGTATTTAGTTATTTTATCCTCTTTGCCTCTGGTCAGCTTACTGGTTGGTCAGTTTTATGTCCATAATGAATATCTAAACACAGAAATCCTTCTGTAGGATTTGTCAGTTGACAATAAACTGAAATGTAATCTTTAACTATAAACATTATCAAGAGACTAACATTACCTAGAAATAAGACATACTGTATAGGGCCATACTCTTAGTCCTTCCCTCTCCTTGTGGAATAATTTCATCATCGTACTGACATATTCCTAATTACTTTATCCAGCACCTCTCAGTCCCAGTAGGTGCCAGATAACCAAGGTTCTACTGTATATTGGTGTACCCCAAAAACTGATGCCCCAATAACCACCAATTCTGACTCATTCCCGCCATCTTTGCACTTGTTTACACTTAACATGTGTCTCTGACTTCGTGTTTTTTTTATATCCGACTTCGTGTGTTATACAATCATGCCTAAACACCCCAGTGATAGTTCCTCTAGGGGCAGCTTGAGGTGATGCAATAAGGTGTAATAAAAGCATAATAAAGGTGGTGATGGACCAGTAAAGCTTGGTAGAGACTGAACTTGCCACCCTATTACCATCTCTACCATCCTCAGCTTTACATTGCTTATCTAATGCTTATTGTACTTGCTTCATATGAGGCTCTCCGCATTAAAAGGGGGTGAAGCGCCAAATTCAAAAGGCTGAGAAAAACGAGTTTAGACAACCATAACTTTGTTTGTTTTTTAAGCTAGAGGGTTAATTTTTTACTTTTCTTTATCATGCAGCTCAATCCCTCTCCTAGCGAACTGTGAAAACTTGCAGTTAGTACTGTGAATAGTTATTATTTTATTGCAAGTTGAATGAGAATAACTACCCATTATGTACAGTTGTTTGATCTTCAAACCAACAATAATCACATTCTTCTGCAAAATTTTCTTATTATTGTGGACTAATACTGTAAAACAAGTTAATGATCACCAAAAACAGCACTCGTCTTACACCCCCCCATAAACCTCCCAAACCACCTCCACCCCCCAAAAATGAAATACAGTAATAATAAAAAACTCATTTGCCTATTAGTAGCCAAAGATTTATAATATTGTTAAGTATAATAGTGTGTAATGATAAGGAAACACCACTACACTCATCCCCCACCATTACCCCCCAGCCCATGCCCCCCCAACATAATCAACATAGGCATACAAAGGTGGAAAAAGTTTGCATAATCTTTGGTAAAAACAGCATTATGATAATAGCATTACAATCTTACCTTGTTTAGTTCCTTTGTTTTATTATCCCTGAAGATCGTAGCAACTTGAAGTTACGTAAATCGTGAGGAGTGCGTATAACTTTAACGGCCTCGTCATAATCATTCACGTCTTGATCAAAGTCTTTCTCTGCACTTTCTAAAAATCGCCACACTAATTCTTCATCAACTAAATCATTGATAATTGATGCCAGCAACAGTTCAGTTTCATTATAAGACTGAGGTATGGGCTCACTTTCACTAGCATTCGTTGGGTCAGGCTCACTTTCATCACTATCAAGATCAGTGCATGTCCTGTCACTGTCCACTTGTACCTTTTCACAGTCTGTATATTCTTGTTGTGATACATTAGTGTCACTGTTGTGCTACCATTAGACTCACTTTCATCATTTTCATCTTCACTTTCATCGTCATTATTGCCGTCAGTGCATGTCATGTAACTCTGTACCAGAACACAGTCTGCAAAAAGGTCTTGTGATGCATAGCAGTCACTTTTTGTATTATGAGTATACCAAAATCACTATCACCAAGCATTCCTGGGGTGTCCACATGAGCACTGTCGTCAAACTCTCGCTCAGGAATAATAGGCTCCTGAACCCACACCAGAAGGCCTGGCCTCACTTGAGTCTTGCTCCAATATCAGGCAGATATTGCACAGCACTTCTCACACCCGTGGAACACGAATAACGTCAATGTTACACCGAAAAGTTGTCAAAAATAGCAGTAGAAAGTACACTGAACTTCCTTATGCTACACAACGTGCCAAAACTAACAAGGAGGCAGCATCTGGGTGCGCGGATTGGCCGAGGAGCTGTGACGTAGCAAGGGTAAATCCATTGTGATTGGCTGCTTCAAGGGGTATGGTCCGAGGGATGCATGCTGTCATTGGCTCACGCTCCTCTCCCTCTGAATGGGATGTTGCCACCTTACCATATTTCTATTCTAGCTCGAGGGTTACATCCAACGCCAACATGTAGAAGAAGGGTGAAAACAGTGATATCCATCATAAAACGCATCTTGGCCAGGGTGTCTCTTCACCCCCTTCTAATGCTGAGTGCCTCATATGTCTGCTTTATTTTTTTTGCTTGACAGTGTGCACGACAAAGATATGTCGAGTGTAGATGGGAGTTTATGGAGGTTGACCAGTCCCTAACCCCTGAATTTGTTATGTTCTTAATTGGATTAATTGATTCAATAACCGTTAGTTCACTAACCAACGACTTTTCCCGGTCCCTATATCTGTCAGTTATCGAGGCACACCTATGTATCTTGTCATACTCAACCTCACTTTGCAGCCACCATTTAATTTGTCTGTATTAATATAAAAAGTCTTGTTTTATCTTCTCAGGTTTTGCAGATTCATCAGCTGGTGACCCACTTGAAGAAGAATTGGTAATGGATGCAAAGGCCGTCTTCAGTTACCTTCTTGACTTTGCTGGAACTTCTCCGATTTTTGTCTGGGGTCATTCTCTTGGTACAGGGTAAGTTTAAGTATCTGAAGTTATTTAACCATCTGCTATGAACTAAATTTAAGGAAATTACTCTGATTTCTCAGATCACCTCCCCCCCCTCCCCTATATATACAGGTCAACAAATGTTATTCGCGGATTTGGTGATTCGCGGCCATTTTGAGAAGCTAACCCCCGCGAATTTGGGGGGCCCCCTGTACTGTATATGTGCACTTTGTGAAAAAAAAAAATCGGCTTCACTCTTGGGTCTGAAGTGAATACTATGAATCCTGTTGTTTAAGTAAAGCTGGTAACTGTATGTCTGACCGTGAAATTTGTGGACTACAGTAGCCTGGACTGCTGCTGGTCGTGACCTCTTCACTTCAAGTCAGACCTTTATATTCTCACTTTATCTTTACTTTAACTCACCTGTAGTGTTTACTTTTTTGGGTGGAATAAAACCATTTAGCCATTTTTGTTGTGTATTTAACCATTTGTAGTGTATTTTTTCTGATGTTTACACCCAATGGTACATTTAACTTGTAAACCCATGTCACACTTTAACCCGTCTACACAGTAATACGGCCGCTGACGGTCCCTAACTCACATTATTGGGCAACTCTCCTGTATCTCTTCGCTACAGTACTGTCTTGAACTTTTTTCTTTCTTTCTTTTTTTAATTAAGAAACAAAATAGGATGAAATATACAGTAATAACTTTTAAAAAACAAAGACAACTGAAATTATTACAGTATTTTACTCACATTAAATATTACGGTATTATGCAAGGAACTGGGGTTAAAATGTAATACTTTAGTGATAAAATAGAACACACTCAGAGATGTGTTCATAAATTCCTGTCTTGGCCATGCTATTCAATATGGCTTTCTTTCATATACTGTACTTATTTCCTTTGTATTAACCAAAAATAAGTCTTAGACGCATCTCCCCGTAGATCATATGATGTACACCCTTGTGGTCCACTCCTTAAATTTTTCAATATACTTAATTTATTTTCATACTATAGCATATGACAATATACTGTAATCTCCCTGAACCTTCTATTGTTTTCATAATTCACCGTTATTATAACATTATTTAATATTTTATAGCATGATTGACAGTAAGACTTATATTACAGATATTTTATGGTACATACTCTTTAAAGATAATGAAACACTGAAATGTGTTTTTTTATTGATGACAGTTAACCTGGTATTCACCTGGTATTTACTATATTTATACAGTACTTTTATTCACATTAAATTGAACATATTTTGCTAAAATACCACAATCAGATATCTTTATTGTAGCAAATGGCAGGAATAGAGTAACTGACAAATTGCTATAACAGGAAAGCTGGGCTGTTAATATAAGCCAAGACTTAAGAGCATTGGTCAGAATTCTTTGTCCATTGTTCCATATTGTGTCACACTGAAAAGGTGAAGATAGTTTTTGTTGACCTTTTCGAGGGGGCGGACAAAATCCTCCTGGACAAAGCTCCCTCAGTAAAAGTGTGTAATAGGACAACCCCCCCCCCCCACCTCCCGAGGGATTTTGTCCTAGGGAGTTTTTGTCTGAGGGGATTTTGTCCTACACTCTGCAAGGGGATAGACTAGCTCCCACAATCAGGTTTTGTAGGCTTAATTTTCTTGTTACAAGCTTACAACAGATTTACTATTATACTGTATAATGATCTTGACACATCAAGTCTATGTGAATGCATTAAGATGGGGTTACATGAAACTATTACATTACAGTATATTTTATTGTGTATAATAATTATAAATATTTTTGCCCGGGAGACATAAACGTGCAGATTAACACCATCCACTGACATAAAAAATGTGCACACATTTAAAACTTATCCCCAGTGTACAGTACAAGTATAGTGGCCCTAAATAAACATTTACTATATACTGTGTTTGTGGATTGCATCATATGTCAACATTTACACAACAGGGTTGGAACTTGGAGACTCAGAATTACTACTAAATACAAGATCTCATTGAATACACAGAGGCTGGTAGACCTATGGAATGGTCTACCAGCCCAAGCAGTGGAATCAAGAACAGTACAAAATTATCAAGAACAAAGGAAAGATCCAACACAGGCCACTGGCCTCCTTCCCTTGGCATGGTCACCTCTAGTGGGTGGCCATTAAGTTAAATAAGGTAAAAAATAATAGAACAAGAATCATGAAAGTTGTGATAGAAAAATAAGGAAGCTACTGTGGAATAAAAACTGCAACCCTCTCAGATCTTGTTTGAATTGATCAATTAATTTTTTTAATCAGTTATTGTTTATTCTCACAAATCTTTGTTTGATGAACACTCGCCATACACGGTCCAGATAAATCATCATCTGCCATCAATGATCTAGGTAAATTCTTCACCTTCTCATTGTGCTAAATGATCTCCCCATTGTGCATGTTGTCATGGGTAATGTCAGAGCAATAATAATTGCTTGTTTAATAGAAAGAAATAGATCAGTGTGTTTGAGCAAACCCTCAAGTCTGTCATTTTGGTTCTTGTTTGAGACCAAATTTCAAACCAGGTGGCTGCTTCACCTAAGTTTTTGGAATCAATTAATTTAATGATTTTTGCAATCTGGTCCTTGAATTATTCTCATGTAACCTTTGTAATTTATATTGTGTGTGGAGAAAAGGGTCCTCCTTTTTTTTAGGCTGCAAATCCACTTTCCAAATATGATACATAGACTGATCTACAAAATATTCTTCTATAGTTCAGCGTTTGATGTTTGAACAGTGTTTCTGCCAACCACACTGCCTAGGACGGGTTAGCTCAATGTCCAGCTCTGCTGCTAATTGTGACGATCTGTAATCTTGGTACCATGACACAGGCAGTACAGTACAGTACAGTACAGTACAGTACAGTCTATCTAAAATCACCAAAAAATAAAAATGACAACTGTTCTAAAATCACAGTGCTGTACATACAAAAACATTTGTGCTCTTAGTATAAAATCACAGCTGTGACACAAAAAAATTAATCTAAAATCATGGTGCCATGGCAAAATAACATCAATACATATTAAACAATTACCAAACTTTTCTTACCCTGTAACCTCATGTATTCCAACATGGTAAATGATTGAATCTAAAACAGAAGCGGTCAGTGTCACAATGACATCTTGTACAAAACTGAAGTCGCTATGTGAATAGTCTACTGTATATGACCTGATTTAATTTCACTGGTGTTGTCAAACTGCTGAACTTAGGGTCAGGAGAGTCTTAACCTCAGTTACCACCTGCCTGGACCTCACTTACTGCACCTGCTTGTCTGACCTCTGAAAAATTACTGTGTAAATTCCCTAACCCAAACAAATATTGCTTTTCTTTGACACAAGTTTGGTCATGTGTGGGGGCGTGTTGCTTCTCCCCCCCCCACCCCCCTCTCCCAATATGCCCATGGTTCTTCAACAAGTATTTCTGTGCAGCTAATTTCCTTACTTAATATTTTCTCCTCCATCAGAGTGTCGTGCCATGCAGTATTAGAGCTGTGCAGGAGGAAACGGTGTCCTCGGGGTCTCATATTAGAAGCTCCATTTAACAATCTTCATGATGAAATACAACGTAATCCTTTATCTCAGGTAATATAATTCTTAGTATCATATAGCCTAGCATAATCCTCAGTACAGCACCAATATTAATATGAGAATAAAAGTTTTGATCTCCTCAAAATGCAGCATGTATCTCCATTTGCTGTGGTATACACGCACGCACGCACACACACACACACACACACACACACACACACACACACACACACTTGTCAACCGTCAGTGAGACAAGACGTGCCCCGAAGGTGCTTCCGGTTTTAGCAGCCAGGCCGAGTCTGTTTGGCCCTGCCACTGCCCCTGCTATACCCCCAACGCCCTACCAGCCTTACTACACCGGGATCTATTCAGCAAAACATTCTAGTGATTAGTGAACGATTGATTACCGAGCAGTGTTCCTATAGTGCACTTAAGGAAAAGCACAAAAGCACAGCAGTGTGACTGGACCCGACCTAACCTGACCGGGACTTTCTTAGCAAAACATTCAAGTCATCAGTGCAATAAGTGATTATCATACAGTGTTCCGATAGTGCACCCCAAGGAAAAGTCAGACAGTGGGCACTTTATCGGTCACCTTTAAAGTGCCAGTGACAAGGACCACCGCGGTGTTTACATATATCGTGAAAACTGTGTCGGCGACCCCAAGCACCAGGGACAAAGACCCAAGGTTTTTACGACTGACAAATATTAACAGATGTCTACCAGTGTCAGTGGCCCTCAAAGTGCCGTCAGTGACTTTATGGCGGAAGAAAACACTTCGGTCCTACCCCAGATATCAACAGATGTACCAATCTTCTCGATGCTCTCTGTACCATATAAAGCGTGGGAGCGTTTATCCTGATGAAAGTGTTATCGCGGCTCAAGTCACTGAACATATTCCACGCGAAGAGTAGACAGGGCCGTCGTACATATAAGCCCATTAGAACGTAATCTTCACTAGGAACCGGAGAAACCTATTAGACGTACCTTACACTGAAGTTCCAGGATGTGGTATGATCTCCGTCTCTACTGCTATCCAGCGTCACTTCCTAGCTAACAAGTTTGGCGAGCTGGCAACTACGAGTCAGGTCAGCCGCTGCCAGCGTCTTTGCCATATGTGAGGCTTGGCAAATTGTGCTAAACGTGTCATATTGAGGATATCAACTCTTTCATCACCTTCCACATAGGCGGAGGGGCATTGCCTCTTCTGTCAAGATGACCTGCCCGTCCGCCCTGGATGTTCAAGTCCCAGCAGATGTTGGCAATATGGGTACATGTTGTGCCAACGGGCCCACCCAGCACTGCTTCCATCATAATGTGTGTGGCATACCATCCTTCGCTCACCCACCAGAGACACTTTTAACAATCATCTCATTACCACCTCAGGTTAGGTACCCATGTGCCAAGTTATATTATGTGGGATTATAATGAATGACACCACTGATATCCGGACCATCTTCACTATCACAAGTTGTGAACTTCCCCACCCGGTCAAAACTCACCCTTGATTATCTTAACTGACTAAGCGGACCAGTACCAACCACCTCAACCAATGCCTCCTATCAGGTGTATGCCCATCAGTGCTCTGGTCCCCAGCTGCCACTCCCTCAAGTACAAGACCTACATCAAGACCTACAGGCGATTACTGACTCTGCAGTGGTGGATGACGTGGAAACCAAATGGATAAATTATACCAACACCACCACGAGCTCACCACCACTTCTTCCCGAAGTCCGTCAGATCTCACCCAGCTGACTGCCCTGGATCCCAGGATCAAACGATAGTGCGTTAATCTGAGAGATAGGCTTACGGCTCTGTAAGTGACGGCGAACTCTGGTACAGGCGAACGCCTGCGCAACAACGGATGCAATGGCACTGCGTGCTGAAAAATGCATTTTGACGCACTTAGTAGAAGAATTTGAGTAGCAAAACGCCTGGACAAACTAAAATTAAACGCTCTACCACCCCAATGACTTACCAATGAAACTCTTCAAGGAGTTCTCCCGGAGCTTGCTAAACCCTATGCTCCATCATCAATGCTTCTCCAGTCAAGGCAGATGCCCAGCTGACTGGAAGACCTCTTATGTATCACCAGTGCCCAGTCAACCATTACAATCCTTAAATCAGCTATGACCTATTGCAATCACCCCAATACCCAGCTTAATCTGTGAAAGTTTTGTGTTGACTGGGCTTATGCTGATATTGCAGGAGTCTGAGCCCTCAGCAATTTGGCAATATGAAACTTCCTCCACCACTCACTGTCTTGTCAGCTTTCTTGATTACATATACGCCATCTCGGCGAAAAACGTCTGTAGCTGTCGCCTTCATTGATTTCACGAAAGCATTCAACCTAGTCGACCACAATATAATCATCAACAAAGCTATTGACCTCGGGCCGGAGAAGTCTTATACCATGGCTTACAGACTTCCTCAGTGACCGACGCCAAGCTGTGCGCTTCGAGGCTGTCTCCACCTTTCAGTCACCTGTGGCGTTCCCCAAGGCACCAAGATGGGACCACTCTGCTTCCTTATGCTCATCAATGATGCCTAAGAGAAACCCCTGCTGCTGGAAGTATGTCGGCGACTCCATCATTGGGATCAGCGTCAACAATTCTCCTTCCTATACCGCCCTTCAGGATTTATTGAACAGTCTCCAAAACTGGGCCACCAACAACCATGTCAACATCAACCATACCAAGACCATGGTTATGCACATCAACCTCTCCTCCGACATTGTCCCTCCTTCCATTACTTTTGGTCGAACACACTCCAGGTTGTGGATTTCCGCGGCTCCTCGGCGTCACCATAGACAACAAACTAAATTGGAAACCACCGTCAGGAAGTTGTCAAATCCTCAGTTTCCGTCTCACCTCCTCCGCCGACTCAAGTCCTCGGAGTTCCTGCGAGCTCCTCAGTGTTTACACAACATTCATACTTCCCAAGCTCACCTATGCCTCCCTACCTGGTCTTCCTCCTAAATGCCACACAAACACCTAGAAAAAGTGCAAGAGGGCATGCAGATTATTCTCTCCCCTTCCTACTCACATATCAAGAAGCTCAACACACATGACCCTTTACTCTCACTGACCATCACACGACCTCATCAGCATATTTGGTAGAAGCTTCTACACCATCCTCGACACCGGCTCCTACTACTCACCTGAGATCCTAGCCGAGAATGCTGTTCGACACCACAACCGCATCCAGCCCATACGTTCCGCGAACTGATCGCTATAAAGCCCAGTCCCATTGTAGAAATTATCAATAACTTGTAATAAACCAGTGTATTCACTCCCAGTAAATACTACTTCTTGCACTGTCACTGTGTTGAAATGCCCTGTAGTTTGAGCTTTCCCCATCTAGTTATTATATGTCTTATTTGTATCACTTATGTTACTTGTATATTATTTGTAATTCGAAACCCATTCCCCAAATATGTAACTGTATATTTTCAGCCTTCTGGCTGCCAAGCTCTTTCAATAAACCGTTAATTATTATTATTATTATTATTATGTATGCACAAGATTCAGGCAGAGATCATCTTGGTCCACTGCTGATCTGCTCTTTGTGCATTTTGTAATGGTCACTGTCATTTGTATGACCTTCAAATCTGCACCAGAAAACTTTATAATGCCCCAGTTCTCATATACAGTATTTATCATCTCTGAAGATTGAGGCTGTAACACTATATCCTAGTACAGCAATTGAAAAATATATGATTACATAAACTTTGAATTGTAACTGAATAGTGGGGAACATTAACTCCAACAGCTTGTTCTCAATTCCATTTTCTTGAACACAATACAATTACCACAGAGATTGTAGTATAAGAAGTATCACTTGGCCAAATCATAAAGAAATTTTCCTACATTGGCCCTCTGGCAAAATTGGTGAGAAGATCCAATGACACCACATCTGTAACATGACTCGTGAACCTCATCTATTATTGTAGACATTTGTACTGTACTACCATATATATATAATGTCTTCGTTGAATATGGCTGATCCTTTCCTTTCAATACTGTTTGGAAACCCATGAAAATGAATGTTTGGTTCCCTAAGTATTGTATTGCAGTTTAACACAGCAGTATGATCCACCTCTTCTCTTATATTGAAGGTCCAAACCATCCTGAGACACTAAGACCATTGTGTCTGTTAAACTCACATTCAATTTCCTGTGCCATAAGATGCTTGACAGTGGTATTGTATACAGATCATTGTTTGTCTCCTCAGTCCTACAAAAATATTCTCATCACAATTTTCCATATAGAAATGATACTAAAATATTAATGCTTTTGCTTACTTTTTATTTGAAAATAATGTAATGATTCTCTTCTGTTCTCAGATCTTTCATCCCTTACCGTACTTTGACTGGGCTTTTATAGACTCTGTGAAAGATACTGGGTATGCATTTGAAAGTGACAAGCACATAGCTGACATCACATGCCCAATCCTCATTCTCCACGCACAGGATGATTATATCATACCCATTGAACTTGGCCGAAAGGTATGTAATTTTACGTGTGATTGCTTGTTACAGTCATTTTCAAGAAAGAGCAACATTCAGGGTATTTCAGAATAGCTATTCATTTTTTTTTTTTTAGTCAATCCTCACTTAATTGGGTATTGGAGTAAATACTAGACAAGTGAACATCTTGAAACAATCATGGTGCAGGATGTTTCATAGGTCACACACCATAGGAAAAATTAATAATCTCTTCACTTTTTTTCTTATTCATTTGAGTGAATCAAAACAAACAAATTTAATCAACAACACCGAGGCATATGGGTGTTTTTGCGTAAATTCTTCTGCAACTGTTGAGTGTGTAGCATCTGGCTTTCTGTACACGATATTGAACTGATTCTTTCCTCTTACTGTTGATTTCTCTGCCTTCTTCATTGACTTGTCAGGATTCCCTCACTTGAATAATAAAAACATTAATTTTCCTAAGTCTTCTACTAGACCCATACATCCATCATCCCACCAAGTCTTCTGTTAGACCTATACATAAAATGGGATGTCACAGTGTCATACAGTACTTCAATCCTTCATATTTATTCAGTCATAGTTATTATTCACACTATGAGTACAGCTTAACAATAATACTTAAAGGAATTATGGAGAAAGAATACAATAGGCCATGGGAACTTAAAAAAATTAAATCTTTTTGTAACAATTGATGAAACATATTTCATCGACTGTACTGTACTGTACTGTACCTTTTTCTATTACAGCTCTACAGAGCAGCACAATATAGACAGCAGGCAGAGAATTTTCCCACAAGATTTATTGAATTTAAGGCAATGTACGGTTATGGACACAACCACATTTCCAGAGCACCTGAGTTTACAGAAATTATAAGGTAAAGATACTTACAATATTACCAGATTACCTGAAGATTAACCACCCTAATGCTGCCTTTAGGGATCAGGTTAGGGGGTGAGTGGTGATAAAGTTACAGGAAAAGTGTCTCAATTGGGGCTGGGAAAAGCTCACAGGAAAAAGTTACATTCTATTTAAATATCATCAGCAAAATGGGTTGGGTTGGGTCAGGTTAGGTTAGGGTTTGAGTGTTTTCTTTGGTCATGTCATACTGTATTTTGACATACAATTTTCAAAAATGAAAACCTAACTACATCAGACCTAACCGAACTACATCAGACCTAACCAAACTACATCAGACCTAACCAAACTACATCAGACCTAACCTAACTCTCATCTGCCTCAAGCTGTACACTGTGACTTTTCTACTGTTTTTACTTTTTTTCTTACATACATTAGATGAGACAGGAAAACTAGAGGTATATATTTATTTGGTAAGTAATCTGGATCACCTTATTTCACCTTAAAACTAACCACCCTAATGCTAACCTAATCTTACCTCACCTACCCTACCCAGACCTGAATTTAGGAAAAGGGGCTATACCCCTAGCCTACATGTCTCGCCTAACATAATGTATAAAGAACCATTGCACAAGAAGTTGCCACACCTTACTTTCAAAAGCCATAAATATATTTGAAATTTTTAATAGTTGTTGAAGCATTTTGAATTTTGTTTTGGTTATCTCAGTGAAAAAGTTGCCATCTACTTACACAGTGAAAGGAAACCAAGTGAGGCTCTATACAGTATAGTGTAATGTACCTTCCCGGGAAAATTAGTTTGAGATTAGAAATACTGTATCTACAAAGGTCTACATGGGGTTAAAAAATACAGGATTTGCAGTGTACTGTAATACCTTCAACCAGGAAATAACATTAAAAGTACATTATGTACAGGTCAGGTAGTCATCATTTATATCGAGGATTCCATTCCTGAAAACTCACGCAAAGTGCAAAATTGCAATACGAATGAGTTAGCTTCCCGAGAAACCATTCATTAAGTGTACAGTATTTTCATATCTCAACAGAACATATGGGAAAAATGTGGTTCAGTTCCCCAGTGACAAGAAACCCCTCAATGTCATATCCAAAAACATGAAATCCTATCTAACTGATATGTAAACAGTACATAACTACTACAGTGTACTACTTGACACATTAATAAAATACAGTATAACTTTGGTACATTACTTTATGGGAGGGCAGCCAGGGCTCACCATAATGAGGTGAGGAGGTGTCACCAACAAGATGTTTCCCGATCATTGTAGGACCTTCGCCACGTTCATGATGTTTTATTACTTCCAGCTTGGTCTCAAGAGTCACAGCCGTTCGTATCTTCTTCGGTATAGTAAGGGAAAAATTGGCAGAATGTTTGGGTGCCGTGATGAAAAGAATAACAAAAGGATAGCACGAATACACACGAATAAAAAAGAACACTTCCCACACAACGAATGGTGGAAGGAAAGATGCAGTCTTGTGGGAGGTGCAGGAGGAAGGGGAAGTTATGATCAGTGAGCGAGAATATGTCTGTGTTCTCTTCATGGTGGTCACCACAGTTGACTCCCAGTGGCACGCGATTTTAATTTTTGCTGGGACCGAAATTCGTAAAAGCGCGGAAGGCCTTCTTTAAATGAACGAGATTTGTTATTTTAGGAAATTCATATAAGCAAATTTTCATATCTCTAACGTTCATGAAGCAAGTGATACCTGTACAGTACTGTGTGTGAAACTAATTTTTCCATAAGAAACAATTTATTAAAGGAGAATGCTTTTGGAGCAGGGAATTTGGGCAGGTAATGGACTGATTTTTTGTACAGAAACATTTAATAATTGGTGAAAAACCTTATCATACTTATGTACTGTATATGCCAGCTTCTTTAAGCTAATTACACTGTTTTTTATTCATTCTAAACGGGAAATTATATTACAATAAGGCTTTAAAATTCTGTCGACTGATGACTTTAATAATTAGTAAGAGGACCAAGTAAATTTAAAAAAAAAAATTAATTCATAGATACATTGACCACTGAGATGTCAACCTCCTTTTCACTTTTGGGAACTCACATGGTTGAGGCTGCTTCCTGTGATGACCCAACAAGTTAGGCAGAGTATATTGTCCATCAGTGCAATGTGATTTCAGATATATAAATGTTCAGTTTAGTGGTGCAGTGCTAGTTAGCAGAATTTCCTCACAAAACTCAGATGCGCATTGTTGGTTATTACTCACAAACAACAAATCACTTAGAGTAACGTAGAAAGGGAGTAAACTTATAAAAATAAAGTAGAAATGGGCTTACAAGGTGTTGTTGCTTATGTTTACTTTATTTTGTGTATTCCAGAAAACTGATTGTGTTTCTAAGTAATAACCATGACTATATATGAGTTTTAAAAAGAGGCAAATTGAATAGTTATGCATTACTAAACACAACCTTAATATACTTCAGAAACTAAACAATGAAGTTCTTTATGGTTTGAAGAGAAGGGATCTTCTTTAGAAAACCAGAAAAATTTATCAATCTGGCAGGTGCTCCTATCGCAACAGCTCGGGTCACACTGTACAGTAGATAAGAACCAGTTGTTTATTCAGCCTGCATAGATACACTTAACTCAGGGTTTTAATATTATCTCTTCCACAATAGTTTGATGGGTTCATGACACTGCCAATCTTCTAGGTCACACCTTCATCTCTTCCTGTACATAAACTGAGGCTTTACACGCTACTTCCAGCTTTGTTTTATCATTGTATTTATATATTATGTATTGTCACATTTCAGTGCACAACTATTTTGCCAAATTCTAAAATAGATACATATGGTAAGCCTCACTATTTCCTCTAATATGCCATGGAAGCCACACATCTACAAAATAGCAAAGCTGCCTCCCAAAAGCTGGGGATGCTGTACAGTTGCTGTAGCTACTTCACTTCTGAGCAGTTACTTCAGGTTTATAAGGTATTCATTTGTCCTAACTTAGAGTGCTGCTCTCATATCTGGGATAGTGGTTCTTCTGTCCAACTGTTAGATAGAGTGGAATCAAAGGCATTTCACATTCCATCTTATTAACTCTCCTCCTTTAGTCAATAATCTCTTTTCCCTTTCTCTTTGCTGCAATGTTGCTTCACTATCTCTCTTTTTTCTGGTAATTTAACAGGCAATGTTCAGTGGATTAAACATCCTGTGTACCGCCAGCAAAACAGTAGGCTCGTAACACTCATCTTGCCCGCGGTGCCCACCATTTCTGTGTGGATGTTGGGCACACTAGAAAGAATAACCAGTTATAGTAGTTTCTTCTTTCCTCGCACTGCCAAACTGAGGAATGCTTTGCCTCTTTCTCTGTTTCCATCCTCTTACATTCTATCTCACTTCAAAAAGCTGGTTTTCTGGCATCTTTGTGGTGTAGATTAACATACAGGTATTCTTTTTCTCCTCTCTTTTTTTTTACACACCCCTTTGGCTCTGATGTGTGTAGATCACTTAGGCCCTGATGGGCTATTTCCCATAGAAAATTTTTATTTTTTATTTTTCCAGAAATTTTGTGAAGAACTCAACAGCAGCTTCAAAAACTCAACATTCACAGTAAGCTTAGAAGCCTCAAGTTGGATCGGAAATGAACAGAAGATCAATGGTTAGAAAAAGTGGTATAAAATTCTTATCATAATTGGTATGCTGTACATATTTCTGAAGTGGCATTTATGTATTTGAAGATATAAAATGTGTTATAGTAATCATGACTGTTTGTAAAAACTGTATAGAAATTTCAGTTTTGCTTACTTGTAAGAGCATGCAGTACGGTACAGTACGGTTATGAGGGTGATAAAGGTTTGGTTCAATATTTTTTTCAAAGTTCGGTACCGTATGAAAGTACAATTAATTTTTTGTACTTTTATCGTACCATTTCGATCCAAACCACTCCCTTGAAATGTTGGCCTGCCACTTGGCCAGGACAATAGCTTGGGGGGAATGTAGGTATGCTCCAGCCTTCAGGTCAGGTCAGGTGAAGCCGTGATGTTAGGTCAGGTCAGATCCGGCCACACTCAGTGAGCCAGTGAGACCAACAAAATTACATTACCCCAGGGAGGGGGTGCCCCTACCAGGCTTTAACAACACACACACACACGGGCTGCCAGTGATACAAGCTAGTGTCGAACGAACCTTCATTGCGTTGCGTTCCAACACATAATATGTAGTTTTTGTGGGCTAGGGACAGAAAATTTTAAGTAAAATATGTAATTTAGTTAATATGTTAGAAAATTAAATATTATCTTAGGAATAAAATACTAAAGTTAATAATATAATTATTCTAGTTTTGTTACACCTTAAATAGGGCTACATTTTGTGTGTGGGGTACAAAATTACGGTACGATATTTTTTCTTTGGTACGAATTTCGATAAATCAATCGTACCGTACCGAACTGCATGCTCTGTTTCTAGGTTGTACAGATTCTCTCATAGGTCACACACTTGGGAAAAATTAGTGTTCCTCTCTCTTTATTTTCTTAGCTTTACATACATGAATAATAAACAGACTCTCCTTTGGTTTTAATTTCTCTGCCATCTTTGTTGTTTTGTTATGGTGCACTACTTGAGACACCTTGTATTTTAGGTTAACATGGATAATCTGACTTCCCATTTTGATTTATTATCAGGTCATCAAACTGCTGGGAACAGTATTTTCTCACTTTTCATGTTTCCCAAGTTTTACCTGTGTGTTCAACAGAATCATGTTCCAACAAGGTGCCAGGGGTCAGTCTTAGGGAAGTTAAATCATATCCTACATAGAGTATGTCTGATAAGTACTACAGGATTGTCAAAGGTTGAAATGAAATTCTTGTATGAAGTAAAAGGTAGAAGAGTGTAAAATTATTTTTTTCTTATGGCCAAAAGGTTTTGAGTAAAATATATTTTGGCAGCTACCACACTGGGTATATCTGGCCCGAGGTAAGTCTAGTCACTTGCTGGTATATATAAAAATGTTAATTCTTATTTACTGTAGATTTGTTATAAAAAGTTCTTGATTATTTTGTTTTTGGTACAATTAACTATACATAATGCAGCCACTTTGTCTGGCTTGTTATGTACTGTTTGTATCAATATGAAGTACCAAGGTTCTTCTCTGCTAATACTCCACCAGCACAAATGTTTGTCAGATTGTATAAGAAAGGTTACACCAAAACTGTGCCTCAATTTTTTTTTAAGTTTTAACTATTTTATGGAAATTACCAACAATTGCAGTAACCAAAAAGGAACTTGAGTTGTTCTAAAAGTTTTCCTGTATAATACTGGAAATCCAACCCATTGCTTAATTAGTTCAGAGACCTTTACAATTTATTTACAATAAAGGAATATTTCATGGCTTTAGGTGAAGTACAGTATTATGAAAAATTTGAATTTCTATCCCTTAAAGTTTGGGTTGTGTACAGTACTGTACTAATTTAATTGCCATAAAATAGCTAAAAATAGTTTTTATTATGAAATTTAATTCTCTACTTTTTAATTGCAGTTGTTCTTGTCTTGTTGCTATGATGTGTGTGCAGTCCCCTTTACTATTGCATTTACAGGGGCTCGTCATATAAATATTCCACAAATCATTACATTCCAACATTTCTTTTTATATGGCTCTACTTTGGTTCCATCATATGTTTACTATTGCAGGTTCCTTCTGTCAATTGTACACAAACACAGGGCTGCTACACTGCACAAAACCTGACGAGCTCCTGTAAACACACTAGTGAAGGGGACTATACATGCTGATGCTTCTGTATATACATTATAATTGACTCAATTTAATCAATAGATGTTTAAAGTGTCATAGACACTAGCTTTTATCATAATGGGGATTATTGACAATACTGTACTGTACAGGCCTGTCAATAGTGTCTAATATTTAGTGTCTTTCAAAGCAAAGTGCAGGTAATTATGTAAAATATACAAGCACCCAAGAGCATTTATAATTTGCCATATAAATCAACACAGTAGAGACCCTCTATGCACTGGACTTCAGTACACTGGAATTTGTGTTTTACAAACTCCTAGGTACTCCAGACCACCTCTCTGTTCAGTGGAAATATTTAAAACAGTTTTGAAAATCCAGCATCTGTCCTGACAGATTGCAAGTTGTTACAGAGCATGCAATTGAATATTTGTGCACATGAGTCACAAATGGCACATTCCTCAATCCGAGTCCTGCCTGCATAAGTATCATATCGGTACATATTGTATTTTCTTTAACGGGGATACTTGAGAGTTTTAAGAAATGGGTAGAATTAAGACAAATTCTTAAGGCACAGACAACATTAGGTCAATGAATACTGTACAGTGGTCTAATCAGATTTGTTGTAAGTCTAACAAGAGCTACTAAGACAAGAGATAAGACATTGCATATTTAAACAGGTTGGGGGGGGCAGGTATTGCTGCATTCACCAAGTTTATTTATGGATTCAATATTATAATCCCATATGATAAGCCTCTAATGGTATATGATTTACAGATTTGTAAAGTAACAAAGTAAATTTACTTGAGTACTTTACTCGAATAACATCTTGGGGTATTTTTTAAAAAGTACAGTACTCAAATTTTTCAGTACTTTTACTTTTACTTAAGGTTTTCTAATACTTTTACTGCAATACAATTGAAAAATAAAAAAATCATTACTCATTACATGCCCCAAACAATAGTTTTAAATATCTAATCACAGGACAAAGGACAAACTTGTAAGCTAACCAATCACAAGCATTTTTCATGTCTGCTGCATGTGAGCATCTGCTTAGTCAAGCTGGGCTTATATTTAGGCCTAAAAGATCCTAATTGTGGACAGCCATAATTTTGAGAATTGGCTATTTATTAATCTCGGTAGAAAGATTTGCAAATAAACATGTGTAATGCTGTGTGTCTTTTATTTTATCTTTAGTTATTTATTTTTTTATTTACTGTGTATTTATTTTAATATTTGAGATGATTAATAATTTTTTTGTTACTTTTTAATTTTAGTACTTGAGTACTTTAGGAATGAGATACCTTTTTACTTATACTGGAGTGCATTGAACTTTGGATACTTTTACTTCTACTTGAGTAATATTTTGCCAATGTAACAATACTTTTACTCAAGTAACAATATCCGGTACTTTTTACAACTCTGATGATTTATCATAAATAATTTAACATCTTCAGTAACAGAAAAAATACAATATACTCTTTATAATTTGTAACTTGGCTTGAATTATTAAAGGATGAGTTGTATCAGAAGGTAGGGTACAGTACTGTATTCCATGACCCCTCACCTGTGAATGCCAGCTATCAGCCTGATTTTATTATAATATTCTTGTATGATCAGCCTCTTATGGTATATAATTTATCATACATAATACAGAATCTTCAATAATAGAAAAAATACAATAATTTATAATTTGACCTGAGAAGAAAAGGATATGCCTCTCTCCTTCCTCCCTAACATGATGTATTAAGCTAATGCAAATTTACTGTACTATTGGCCTAAGAAGAGACGTCCCTGTTTTCGGTATGATTTGTCCAAACAGCAGTATCTGTCAAGTACATTTTAAGGATGGTGTGTACACTGTGTGGGGTGGGACTGCTGGAACCAAGCAAGTGCCGAGTGACCAGCCGGCTGGATAACATTGTAGATTGATGTTTTATTAAAATAACTCTTGAGCAGAACATCTTGCTGCCTAACCTTTTATCGAGAATTCCCTTATAGTTTTGCAGGTTAAAGGGGTAATGAAAATAAAAGAGCTATATCCCAATCCCATGCACGAAAGACGAAGAAGTTGCTTGCATAAAAAAAGACAGCCAGTCCGAGACGATACAGCAACACAGGCTAATAACAACTCTAGGTGTAGAATATTCTGCACATGGCTCTTTTCCTTGCTTGAAATTTGTTTTACTTCTAGAACAATATGAATGCTTTTGTTGTGCAAAAATAATTATTAATTGAATAAGCATTCAAAGAAGTTAGCAGTTTAGCCAAGTTTTATTTTTTCCTAAGTACCGTAACAAATTGCTGTTGAATGGAAATCTCTAATGTTTTAAATTTTGTTCCTGGTTGCTAAAGAATACAATACTTTCCGAGCATAAATGGCCATTCATTTTCTTATAAATATTAGGTGGTATACAATACAGTAACTAATTTTTTATTTAAGCTTATAGCCTCTAAAGCTCAAAGCTTTGTTTTATGAATGGTTTCCCACCTCATGTATTGTTTATATATATTCGGTAAAGACATTGCATAAACATGGTGTTAGGGTGCCAACCCGGGGATAAGTAAAGGCTGCGTCCATAGTCCATTTATTGGCGAAGATGATGGGGGGAGCAGACATGTCCTCACAGCTAAACATCTGAGTCGGAACTGGGCTCCGCATCCGTTGGGACCGATATAGTGTTGCCAAACTGGCACACGCCCTCTATTGTGAAGAACCCGTCCAAAACCCAGCAAAATGATACACGAGTGAAAAAGTTGCAAACTGAATTAATACAAAATGAGTGAAGGTTCTTATCAATGTGCAACTGATACATACTAGAAATAGATCCATTGGCAAAATGCTAACACGTAAGTGATATATGGGGGCAGTCCTCGTCTAAGAGACATGTTCCTGAAGGTGCCTGGGAGCACGTGTTGTCCACACGGGCCTCTCAGCGGGTGACTAGAGTGTTGTTGTGACATCAGGGGTGGCTTCGGGGGCGCCGGTGGGCGTTGAGGGGTGAAGATGGTGGCGATTCCTGACAGTCGTTCGTCCAGGCGGATCAGGTACTGTCTGGGGGCCGGTGACTCCACCACCACCCCCAACCGGTCCCAGTGCCCTGACTCCTGGTTCTGGACTCATACCCGCTGCAAGAGGCAGGAGATTGTGAGCAGTCGGGTTGAACCTTTGTGACATGTTCTCACTGGTGCATCCCATCATACATTCCCTGTTCCTCAGCAATCTTCCCCAGTGCCAACTGACATTATAGTGCAGCAGGCACCGAGTCCCTCAGCTGTCGCCCCATCAAGAACTGTGCCGGGGATGCATTGGAGTCTTGCAGTGGTGTGTTCAGGTACTGCATCAGGGCCCTCGAGGCCTTGTCCATGTCTAAGGAGCCCCCTGGACCTGTGTTGCCCCTCAGTGGGGAAGGGTTTGAGAAATTGCAGCTGGAAGACAAAGACTTTTTTTTTTACTTTTTTACTTTTACGTTTATTTTCTTCACCACTGATTGGCTCGTTAACCGCTTGGGTGATCGGTCACTTCTCTGTTACGCACTGTTGGCAAGTACTAGGCATGCACCGGCTCCAGTGTTGGTCAAGTTTTGTCTTGAAAGAGCTCACACTCGGTGCCGTCACAACATTTTCTGGTAGATTGTTCCAAGAGTAAACAACTCTCACTCCGAAAAAGTTTGCCCTCACAGTTTTATGGACTTGCGGCTTCTTCAATTTTGAGCTGTGACCCCTAGCATATCTCGGGGACCAGACAGGTTGACAGTACTCCAGATGGGGAAGCACTTCACTCTTGAAGATCGTTATGAGAGACAGACCGTTTAGATATCTGAACGACCTTCTTATAAGACTCAATAATTTATTTGCTTGATTTACCTTTTTCTCGCAATGGCCTAAGAACTTCAGCTCATTGTCAATATACACACCTAGGTCCTTCTCACATTCAGTCTCAAATAGTGGTTTCTTCATCCCGTTGGGACATAAGATACTCCTCCTTACCCTTGGTACGCCCCAGGTGCATCCTCTTACACTTCATGACATTGAATCTCAGCAGCCATTTCTTGGACCATTCTTGGAGCCCACAGAGGTCCTTCTGCAGCTCTTCACAGGCCACATGGTTCTTGATTTCCCAAAATAACTTGGCCTCAACGGCAAGAGTTTGTATGGAGGAGTGTACAACGTCAGGCATATAATTTATGAAACAAACAAACAACAGCGGGCCCAATACACTGCTAACGAGCCGATCAGTGGTTAACAGGATAAAAGATTAGGAATTAATGTAAAGAGAGCAGGGAGAAGAGGAGGGGACCTAGATGGGGAATAGCTGAGGTGATCAGAGGAGCTGGGGAATATAAACAAAATTAATATAGTGCTAATAGAACACGGTAAAGAACGAAGTAGTTTGGGTAGTTTAACAACTTATTGGCAAGATTTAAAGAACAAAATACCTTACGAGTGTAGTAAGTGACTGGTGGCCATCTGATAAACTGGGATTATTTATAAGTATTCTCTAACTACCATTATTTTATTATCATTTTCCTCTAGATTTTAACAATTTCATTTTTCTTTCCTTTTCTCTTTATGGTTCATTTTTCTATACCTAGCAATACTGTAAATGGGATCAAGAGGATAAAATTAAAGGGTCCCTGAGTGTTCCGTTCTCTGTCATCTGTAGCTCAAGAATCAATGGTGTACAAACAGAGTGGAAGGCAGGCTCATGTAGACACCTATTATGACGTCTGGACTCATCTAAACTCAACATACAGGTAGAAAAGAAAGATATAAAGGTTAGTGTAAAGCTATGTATTAGTCAGGATAGTGATATAATCAGTTTCAAGGGAATATGTGTAATGTATCTTAGGAGTGAGCCAGGTTTCAGTTCGACTTCCAAGTGGACATTATGGTATTGTTTTAGTATAGGAATCTTAAGAATTTAATCACCATCAGATAAGGGGAGTCTGCACACCCCAGTTAGGTTAGAATAATTATAGTTCCTGGGTTCTGTGGCTTGGTTAGGTTGAGTTGGTTAATTTAGGTTAAGTTGGATATCTGGTAATTATTAATGACTAACCCACTGTGGACACTGTTGTACTAGTTTGTTAAATGTGTTAAAAACCAGACCTAACCAACCTATCCAAGCAAACCCTCCTAACCTTACCTGACTCCCTTACTGGGGGACTCCGCCCCCGGACTCCCAGGTATATTAAACAGAAAGACCTTACTATTATATGGTGTAATTTGAGGCTTTTTCTGGACGTGAGATCATCTAGCTGCATTGGCTCTTACGCAGCCCAGGCGGTATATTGGTTTATTGTGATGGCGGGAAATGTCAAGGCATGGCGTTGATGAAGTGATGAACAAATTTCTTTCCGGTCTGAAAGCACAGGGATTCCCGCAGTGTGGACAATATCTATTTAAAGGAACACTGCCGTGGTCTCTGAACAATTGAAGGGTCTCGTTGTCTTTATCCATAAATTCATAAATTACATCCATAAGACAGACGACAACCTTCACACGTTATGCCGAAAATAAAACTGCCGCGAGCCCGGGTAAAAGCGCCGCAGCAGAGTGCGGCCCCATTACCGCCAGGAAGACAAATAAGTGCACACCTAGGCGCCTAATTACCTACAAAACGAAACATTTTCACAAGAAATAATTACCTTATCAGAATTCATTGATGAAAATAAACAGTAATACGAATAACTCTTCCGCGGGTTAGTTCTATATATTAACCGGATATCTAAATACAGGGTTAATATTTAGTAGTTGCCAACACCCAACTGAATATTGAGCCATATAGGGAGGAAAAGACAAAACAATTAAGAATAATTTATTCTATAATGTTTCCACTGGAAATTTATAATATTTGAGTTATTTTAACTTTTATTGTATAATATTCGGCCAGTCAGGGTGAGTGTTGAAATGACATCATAGTTGTGCGAGCTACTCAGCATGAGTGCCGATGTGACGTAATACTCGTGCGCCAATCAGTGCAAGTCTCAATTCTTGGGCAGTTGGAATACAGCTGCTCCTCGACTTACGACGGTGTTAGGGACCCAAATCCAGGTCGTAAGTCAAAATGGCCGTAAGTCTAAAATGCTTACCGATAAATAATACGTAGAAAATCGAAAATGGGTGTCTCTTTTTCTTCTCAGCACCACAAAACTCTCACTGTTAAGCTTGCCAGCCATTATAAAGTAAATTACAAACGAAAATTTTGTCAGTACACAGCGCAATCACTAACATTAGGACTCGAAAATACGTAATTTGACAAAATTTTGGTACGACTGAGGCGGTCGTATGTCCGGGTTGTCGTAGGTCGAGTATGTCGTAAGTCGAGGAGTAGCTGTATGTCGTCTGTGTGAGAAGGGTGTGCATTGGCTGACTGGCTTCTTATTCACTATGTTTTGGACAATGAAGCAGCAGCCATTGTCATTTCTAGGGCTCACTGTGATTTTGTTTCATCTGTAAAGTGTCCAAGATGTAATTCAGTGTCAATACTGTGTAGATCACCATGCATGATACTGTGGTAAGAGACAGCCACTTCACATCACTCTATCCTCTTATATCTCTTACTTAAGCTAAGTTTCTTATGCACTAGGGGTCAGGTTAGGTAGGTTGGGTTATGTTAGATTTTTTCAGGTTTTTGCATATTTTAACCTTCCACTTTTTTTTCAATATCTCAACAACGGTTAATTTCTGATGGCAATGAAGGTCATATTTGTATTTAACATGATGATTTACACGATAAAAACCCATTATCAAAAGTCAGAGGTGTTGGGAATGACTAAATATTTACCAAATAAAGGAATGACCGAAACTAAAATTTTACATCATTTTCTTTAAACACTGTTGCCTAAAACCAAAGTACAGTTCAAGGGTTCCCTGGGTTACGAACGGGTTCCATTCCTGAGAACATTCTTAAGTCAGATTTGTACATAAGTCAGAACACATGCTCTGTGGATACCATACTTACAGAAAAAAAAATTTAAAATCCCATTATATCATAGCCTAAGTCCTTATATACATCTAAAATCATTTACTTGTAATTTAAGACAAAAGAAGAAATAGAATAAAAAAAATACAGTTATCAAGAAAAAAATCGGAGCTTGTGATGAAGTTTTCGTCTGGTATGAAATGCTGCATTGGCATAAAAGATACAGCAGTACTTGTTAATTGAGATTCAGTCGCTGATACTGAATACTGATGACCGCTGTCTTTTACTTTTTATCCTTCGCCACTGATCGCTTGTTAGCCGCTTGGGGCGATCGGTCACGACTCTTTTCCTTTATATTCTTCACCAAAAGGTCGGCTCGCTAGCCGCCCGGGCGATCGTCACGTCTGTCACGCACTGTTGGCAAATACTGGGCATGCACCGGCTCCTGAATGTACCTGAACCCGCTCCAGTGTTGGTCAAGTCTTCTCTTGAAAGAGCTCACTCGGTGCCGTCACAACACTTTCTGGTAGATTGTTCCAAGAGTTTACAACCCTCACTCCGAAAAAGTTTGCCCTCACGGTTTTCCGGACTTGCGGCTTCTTCAATCTTGAGCTGTGACCCCTTGTGGGGCGAGCGTCCGCCAGCTCCAAGTAAGGACACTCAACTGAGTAGTGCCCCCTGAGATGCTTATAAACCTCAACTAGGTCCCCCCTTGCCCGTCTGTAGTATAAGCTAGGCAAGTTCAGGCGCTCCAATCTCGCAGGGTAGCTGAGATGCCGAAGTGCAGGCACCAGCTTGGTGGCCCTCCTTTGAACATTTTCAACCAACTGACAGTCCCTAGCATATCTCGGGGACCAGATGGGGTGACAGTACTCCAGATGGGGAAGCACTTCACTCCTGAAGATCGTCACGAGGGACGGACCGTCTAGATATCTGAACGACCTTCTTATAAGACCCAATAATTTATTTGCCTGATTTACCTTCTTCTCACAATGGCCCGAGAACTTCAGCTCATTGTCAACATACACACCTAGGTCCTTCTCACACACAGTCTCAACTAGTACATTTTCTTCATCCCGTTGGGACATATGGTACGCCTCCTTACCGTTGGTACGCCCCAGGTGCATCCTCTTACACTTCGTGACATTGAATCTCAGCAGCCATTCCTTCGACCATTCCTGGAGCCCACAGAGGTCCTTCTGCAGCTCTTCACAGTCCGCTTGGTTCTTAATTTCCCGAAATAACTTGGCGTCATCGGCAAACATTTGTATGGAGGAGTGTACAACGTCAGGCATATCATTTATGAAACAAACAAACAACAGCGGGCCCAATACACTACCCTGCGGTACCCACTTGTTACAGGTACAGATGACGATTTCGTGCCATTAATCACCACACATTGCTTGCGGTCATGTAGAAAGTCTTCTATCCACGCTAGGACATTTCCCCGAATTCCGTACCCTTCCAGTTTGATTTTCAGCCTTTCGTGGGGTACACTGTCGAAAGCCTTGGCAAAATCTAGGTAAATATTGTCGATATTACCACCCCGTTCTAGAATATGGGTCCAAATATCCAATACCTTGAGCAATTGTGTCAAGCAAGAGCGCCCCGGCATAAAACCGTGTTGGCAATCTTTTACAAGGTTGTTTCGTAGTAGATGTTCCATCGCTGCATCTCTGATAATACTCTCAAGTACTTTACATATTATGCTGGTCAGGCTCACCGGTCTATAGTTGTTCGTGGAGTGCCTATCGCCCTTCTTGAAGATAGGACTCACATAAGCCACTTTCCATTCACTGGGGACCATTTGTTCATCCAGGCATTTACAAAACAGAATCTTCAGGGGCTCTGCAAGCTCGTTGCACAGCTCCCTTAGCACTCTAGGATGCACCATGTCAGGTCCAGGACTCTTATGGACCTTTAGCCTGGACAGTTTATTTCTAATACCCTCTTCTGTGAACACAATGTGGGTCAGTGCTGTGTCGAACCGTCTGTCCTCAAACGCAGGAAGGTTAGTTGCATCCTCTCTTGTGAACACTGAGGAAAAGAAGCTGTTCAATGCCTCAGCTTTATCCTGGTCAGAATCTGCGTAACTACCATCTTCAAGCCTCAGGTCTGATACTCCTACTCGCGTTTTCAATTTCGACTTTGCATAGCGGTAAAACGCCTTTGGGTTTGACTTGACCTCGCGTGCAACCAGCCTTTGGAACTCCTTTTCAGCCCTCCTACACTCTATCTTTGCTTGGTTTCTGGCTCTTGCATACATCCTCCTGTCTTGCTCATCGTTTGACCCAACCCACGTCTTGAATTTCTGGGTTTTCTTCTTAATTTTGTCGACCGCCGCATGGTTCATGTGTAGGGATCCCCTCGTATTCCTAGAAGCACTGGGTTTGGTCTTGGGTATATATTTATCGATCAAATGGGTCATTTTACTAGTTATGATATTCAGCGTAGTGTCTGCGTTCTTGTACCTTAATAAGTCAGGCCAGTTGATACCCCTCATCTCTTCCCTCATCCCATTGTAATTTCCCTTGTAATATTTGCACCTTGGCCTGGCCTTATCTTGAACTAGGTAACAGTTAAATCTGAATGACAACACTGTATGGTGACTGGTGCCAACTGGGGCAAGGTGTTCCAGTTTGGCCACCATACCCTCCTCGTTTGTTATGATGAGGTCAAGTGGCTTGGGTGTTTGTTCCCCTCTGTAATGTGTCGGGTCTCTCACATGTTGGAACAGAAAATTATCTCTCAGAGTTTCTACAAAAAGAGTAGCAGGATTATTCAAGTCATTCGGGGTTGACTCGTTTCTCCAGTCGATGTCGCCATAGTTAAAGTCCCCCATGATAAGGAGGTGGCTGGGGTTGAGCATCGCCGCATTGTTTATTAAGGTTCTTAAGTTCCTTTGATTTAGTGGGCCACAGTTCGGGGATCTGTAGATACACCCGACGATAAGTAAGTCCCCTCCCTTTAATTTAATTTTACACCACTTGGACTCTTCAAAAACATCCTCTCCCTGTACCCTCGCCTGGCTGGCTCTAAGGTCTTGCCTAGCGTAGATAACCACACCCCTCCTGCAGGATTCTTGAGTTAGGTTCGTAAATGAGTCATATCCAGCAATACTGAACTCACATTCCTCTGGGTCGATTCTCCTGTTCTTGTACAACAGTTCTACAACTCCTACAATATCTGGTTGGTGTACTCTTAGTAGTGTTTCAAACTCCTCCCTCTTATCAAGGAACGTGTCGGTATTAGTGTACATGACATTCAAGCCAGAATTTGTTCTCGGTAACGTCTCTGCTCTTAGTAATAAACCCGCTCCACCCACATTCTCAGAAGCTGCAGCATTTGCTAAGTACACTGTATTTTGCAGGGTGTGGTTAAAAATTTCATTGTTTACACGGCGCTCGTTCCCTCCTGTCCGGTAGGCTGAGCTGGTGCCGCCTCCCGGGTGGGGGGTTGAGTGGGTGGAGGGTGCACTGCTGCCCCCTGGCCCTGTGTCGGCACACTTGTTTCCACTACCCTCCCCCTGAGTATAACCCATGTGCACCTGTCCCCGTTCCTTCTCGACTCCTCCCTCCTCTGCTTCAAGTCCAGCAGGAGCTTCTTGTGCTGTTCCCTCTGCATTACCGTGCGGTCTGGGTGAATAAATACATCTCGAAATGCCTCGCTCCTTGCTAAGTTTTTTGCCTGCCGGATAACTTGCCATTTTTCCTCCTCACTCCCTAATGTGATCCTGAGGGGGCGAGGCTTAGCCCCCTGCTTTTGTCCCAGTCTCCTCACATCCTGAGGGGTT
The DNA here is from genome assembly GCF_018991925.1 of Homarus americanus. Taxonomy (NCBI): domain Eukaryota; kingdom Metazoa; phylum Arthropoda; class Malacostraca; order Decapoda; family Nephropidae; genus Homarus; species Homarus americanus. The sequence continues at coordinate 19,921,254 of NW_024718273.1, read as the reverse complement.
GCTGGAATCTTCAGAACCTCTGTGCAAATATTTATTTTCTTGGGCAAATGCTTAGTTTTCTAGATATAGGCAAGTTAAGATAACATTCTTACAGTCACGTCATCAGCTGTGATGTTTCCGTCAGCGGTTCAGTAATTTTTAAACTGTTTTTTATGCTGATTACTTTCAGTTCTATTCATTTTCTTGTGTAAATGCTTAGTTTTCTAGATACTGTTTTGGCGAGTTAAGATATGGGTTTGGTTTGGTTAGGTTAGTACATGATTTCAACCATTTTTTTATTTCTCCCAACGTAATACTGTATCCTCTAATAAAATCAGTGAAAACTGGGCATTTTTATACCTATTTTCAATGAAAACAGTGGATGGTCATGATCCAGATAATTACCCTAAATAAAAATAAAAAGGTATAGGTGGAGGAGATGGTTAGCACCAGAAAGAACTTATGGAATTGAACCAAATTTATGGAGATGCTGTTTGCAAGATACTGAACACGAAAATGGAAACGATAATGCACAGAACCTATTGGCACCTGACCTAACCTCACCTAACCTATTGGCACCTGACCTAACCTCACCTAACCTATGTAACTTCCTAACCTGTGCATTGTCATTTTGATTTTCAAACTATCCAAACAATATCTCTAAAAAAAATTGAATGAATTCAATCCAGTATAAATCATAATTAACATACCTAATGATATTGCCATTTGTTTCATGACATGCAAATAAAGGTCACAGACGCTCCCATATAGCAGACAATGTGAACCAAAACGTGGTCGCCACGTCATAATTATGGTAAATGATTTATTTCTTCGCCTACAAAGCACGTAGAGACGTGAAATTTCTGCCATATGATCAGTGTTCACAGTGTTTTTTACCCTGTAAATTCCCTCTTTCATGCCCTGCCCACTTACAAGTAATTTATGATCAAAGGAATGGCTAAATAAAAAAAAAAATACTGCTGTACAATGTTGTCATTTAAATTTTATTATTCAGTATCATCCAAAAAAAAAACTGTGGAAAATATGAACGAAATATGTAACTAAATGCATTCAGGTGCTAACCATCTGCTCCACCTTTACCAATGATTAATCACTCATCAGTGACTTGTTCACCATGCTTATTGGCTAGCTTTGGATACATCACTAGGCTCTGGCCCTTTGATCCTCTTGTCAACTGTGAAGGTGCAATTAATTCTTAAATTGAACAAGATAATGGTATCAAAATATCTGTATAAATGTGGAGAACCTGGTAGTCAGTGCCTCCTGATCATAATAAGTGGCAGTAAACAAGGTAAACTCTGCATCCCAACTTTGCTCAGAGAAATTGGGGTTCCTTTTTTTCTTCTTCTGTCTTGAGGGAGAATCAGTTCAGGGGATAAGGTCACCATCAGCTGTGGCTTGCTCAAGTTCTTGTTCCATTCTTGGCTTTGATTCCACATTGAAGAAAGTGATAAAGATTACACCATAAGACTTTGCTGGGAATTTTTCACATGTGTTTAGAAGAGGAAACATGCCTAGATTAATTATGGAGAGACTTCTGTTGACCAAATTGTGTCTATAGAAATTATATACTGTACTGTACTGTCTTTCTACTTAATGCCATTGCAACACCAGTGCATATGTTGGCTACCTTATTAGAAGAGCTCTCCAATATTTCCAGTGCCAGCAATGCTTTGTTCCATCATATAACCCCATCTTACCATTCTTCCTGGCTTAACCCCCTTCCACTATCACCCCTCAACCAGTATCTTTACAAGTGTCTGGTTATTCACACAGGCAGATGATGTAATGGGTAAGAATAGATAGAAAAACTATTATTGCTAATTTTTGTATCATACTTTGAGAAATTTACCTTTTGCCTGGGCCAGGCCTCTTGCAAAACTAATATCTTATCATAATTCTCCTGTACAGTAACTGTTTTGTCATTTTCTACAATATATAGTACATGAAAACTTTTGTTATTTGTAACAATTAAATGAATAAGGATTATTACCTTATACTTTACATACCTAATTCACCTAAGAGCCACCCCATCTAGAGGTGACCATGCTGAGCAAGGAGGCCAATGGTCTGTGTTGGATTCCCCAATTGTTCTATATTTCCTGTAACAATGAATATGTCTTTCAGGACAGAAGTTCATTCTACATAAGAAAAATGGATGTTAGCAACAAAGAAGGAGATCCAGGTCATCCCCCTCCAAACAGTCGTACACAACTGGACACTCTGCCCAAAGGACATGTAGAGGGTGAGGAAAGGCTGAGTGACTTTGGATCACCTAGACATGGGCCAACTCTCTCAACCAGCACCAGCAGTTTTGAAGCTCTTGACCCCCATGACCCTAATCTTAGCCACTTAGCATCATTAATGTTCTCACACACCTCTAATTATTTGCAGGTTTGTATTTATAGTTCACTAAAGCTACAGTGGTAGGCTTCCCTTTACCAGAATGAGTCATAAGACGCCTCTACCATTAACTTATTTATATCTTTTTGTACTCCTAACTTTTTTTTTATGGCTGACACCCTTCACTGTGACCCATGAATTATAGCCATGAGTCCTGGGCTGTAAACTTGAGCCTCACCCATAGATATCATAGGCTGGAATTATTATCTCTCTCAAGAAAACCCTTAAACAGGACCGTAGAAGCAATATAGTTGTGCAGGTATCTCCCGCTTTATGATGTCCCTATCTACGATATTCCGCTTTAACGATGGTGATGCATTAAGACCACCCTCCTATCCATGATGTAAACGGTTAGAATGAACCATGGTCATCGTCTGGCCAAAGAACTTTATAGACACAAAAAAAAGAAGCAAAAATCACTTCACAGACACCAAAATAGAATACAGTGTGAATGTTAGTGATGTCCTCCCACTATAAGATAAATAATACACCTATGATAAGTAACAACACTGATACTGACTGATAATCATTGCGGGCATGTGGCATCACCAGGAAACAAAGCTTGGTACTCTAGTGCACTGGGTGGCCACATGGCATTGGTCATGTTTGTTGTTGTCAACTTGAGTGCTGCCAGGGTCCCAGCTACCATTGTAAGATTAGCTGGGGTCCCGTCACCAGAGGCATCCAGGGGAGGATCAGCCGACATCTCTGGGGAGGAGACACCAGCCTGAGTTGACATCTGTTGGAGTGTCTGGGATTCAGGATTGGGTTCTGAAGTTGGCAAAGAGGTCTCGCTTCCTTCACACCAGTTAGATGATTCCACCGTAGAGACCTAGGCTGGAGGATCGTCCACCTCCAGAGACTCTGAGGATCCTTGGTAGCATTTATGAAATTTTTGTAGTACCAGGACAGCGGGTGAAGGAAAGATGAGGAGTAGCAGATGTACCCGCCTCATTGATATTGACCTCGGTCACTACAAGAGAAGTCTGAAGACTGAGGATTGGTGGCATAGTCGGGGCAATGTCGCAGCAACAGATTGCCGAGTCTTGTGTTAAGGTACAATCTGTGCATAGGAATTCCCATGACTTGAGACTGATTTCAGTGCTGTGCTTCTGGCTTCAGCAAAGCTCATCTTATTTCTTATGTGGATATTTAGTATCTCTTTCTCAAGTCGTAACCAGTTACATTCACTAGAAGAGCCCAATGCGCCTCTCTACAGTGTAAACAGCAGACCGGACTCAGACATTTCTGACCCTCTTGGGCCTTACCACAGTTAACACATACTGCAGGAACACCCTGCTCTAACTTATGACAAGTGCTGCTGACATGGCCATACATCTGACAATGTTACAGAGCACTAGATATTTTATTTTGCAAAATCTACCTGCTTGAACACACCTGATAAGATCTCACGGGTAGAAGCATCATAGTGGGTGCCAGGGACGGGTGCAGGGTTGTCAGGGAAGTATCTGGCTGGTTATTGGAGTTTGTTTCTTCCATACAAACCCTAAATTACTTGATTCCCTCACCCTCCACAGAGCCCAACACAGGAGTGCCAGGTCCCCTGATGCCCACTTGACCCAAGACACACTGTGACCAGTCTATTGACATGATCGGGCCCAACCAAGCCGTCCATCTAGCTGGAATAAGAACCAAAGAGATGTGTTGCTAACTGCAGGGTGCAGCATGGAGGATTGCTCAACCTCCAGGACTCCCATCTCCCATATGGGATGCCACACACTGCAAACACGTGGGAGAGCATTCCAGTCCCGGTGGTCTGGGTTGGGGATGGTGCTGTGGTCTGCTCTCAAAGCTAATAGCCATTTTATCTGGACCCTCTCCAATGCCTCACCCAGTTTAGGAAACCCTTCCCTGAGGGGCCAAGCCTCACTCTGGTACTGCTCACCAGATTATTGGTGGGACTCACCACAAGCCAGTCCCCCCCCTCCACCGCATCACAGTGGCTTCCACTGGGGGTCGAATAGTTTTTGAACTCTTAGAGAGGGATTAATTTAGGACAATGGGGATGGGCTGAACCGAGGCATTCTTCCAAGAAGGAAAAGTTTGGGTTTTGCGGCAAAGGCAAAAGAAGTGAACAAACACGGGCCAGAACTTCAACACACTCCTCAAAACACGAGGGGTTAGTCCGTCTGATCCATGAGCCTTATTCATGCCCAGATTGTATAACACACCAGCCACCCTATGATTGAATATTATAGAAAAGTGCAATGGTTCAGTCGCAGGAGTAGGAGTGGTAGATTTGTAATCGTTTAAGCTAAACTCATTTGGATGACATAACTTTCAAACCTTACTAACTATTGTTTCCAAAGGTTTTCAGAAACTTGCAAACTGTTTAAATACAGACTTGTCCATTTCATGAATTTTTATTTCATTTTCAACATGGTTTACTTTAATTGGACCACCCTGTACAATATGCAATATACTTATGTAACTTGTAACCTATAAAATCATCCTACAGTACTTAATAGTGCACTACTGGATGAAAGTGAGTGGCCTAGATCTGCATATGACAATGGACAGTGAGACACAGAGTGTGGTAACCTTGCAATGTCGCTTCCATCCGTCACCCGTGCATACAACAGCGGGAAATTTCAAAATGAATTATCTTTGAAATGCGGTTAAAGGACGTTTGATGTGGTTAAATAGTAATGTCAGTTTCACTTTATAAAGCACAGTAAAACCCTGGTTTGGATAAATGCTTAGTTGGTCTCATATACACAAGCTGTTAAGGATGGACACAGAATTATATAGCAAATGGAAGAATGATCCTGTAATACCAGCTGCAGGTGTTATGTTATTTAGAGTAATACTGTAGTGAAAATGGGTATCAGGAACAACTTTATTTCTTTTTCTTCTTCTTTTAAGGGTGAATTGTCTGCAGTCCTGGAGGATTATACACTACTGGAACAAATGAATAAGGCAACCATCACCAAGTATGCAGATATGCGTCAGATTGGAGGAAGTGTAAGCAGAGCACTTAAGGATCTGAATGAGAAATACTTAGCACTGCAGCCATACCTTGAGCAAATTGATCAGATTGAAGATAGTGTCACAAAATTAGAAGCAGCTGCATATAAACTTGATGCCTATTCTAAGAGATTAGAAACAAAATTCAAAAGTTTGGAGAAGAAGTAAGATAGATGATACAGGTGTGAATATGTGTCCTGTAAGTGGATAATTCTTGAGTTACCAGATATAAAGTTATTCAAAAGGACATTTCTGTATAGAGGTATGCTTCACTTACAGCCTTGTGGCCTGGTTTTGATAGATGGAGCCAAACAGGGTTGATAGGGTGTTATAGACTGTGATATGCACAGAGCTGTTCTTTATGTTAATGCCTTTAACTAAAGTTTTCTTTCTTGCCTGAAATGTTTCTTACCAGTGTATAGGGAAGACACTATAAAAAAGCTAATTCTACTGATACGTATTGATATGTTGGTGTGTTGGGTGAAGATGGTGTGAAGTTGTTTCTAAAGATTTTTTGCTAATCATGATCATGAATTACTTAATGTTCATTTTAGTAAACCTGTGAATTTAAACACCCAGTAATTCCACTTAGGCCAGCTACAAGTAATTAAGAAGAGTATTGTTGAAACCACCATTGACTGTATGTATGTGTGTATCCTCTTCAGCAGTTTTTAAAAGTTTACATGACAGAGGTATGCCTGTTACATATAAGTCACACTTTGGTAGGTATCCTAAATATTTCTCTGCAGTGATAAAATCATTTATTTATTGTAACAAATTATATTATCTTACATGTGTGTGCTTTAATGTATGTTCACAATCGTTATTGGTGTCTCAATGGGTCTTGGTAACATATTGCAATTGTTGGAGACTACCCGTTGCTCACCACCAGTGCAAATTGGAAACTTGAAATTTTATAAGTTAACTGTATCAGTCATACAGTACTGACTTCTTTGCCCTTTACATTAATTATATACCGATTCTGACGCAGAAAAGTTTATACCATAGTAACTCTAATGTTGCCAGTTTGTAATATTTGCTGGAATAAATTTATGATTTCATGTCGTAGGTTACATTGTATGATTTCATCTCTCTTACTGCAGTATAATCTAAATAAGCTAAAATTCGATTGGTTCATAATTGTAATATCAAATGTTGGAAAAACTATTCTGATAAAAGTTTACCCCAGGTGGCATTTTGATTATCTTTTTAGGAATCCTGGAAATAAAATATCTTGAATGAAAGTTAGACAGCTCAGGGACTGAGCTGTCGCCCTGAAAGTGAAGAGCCCTAGATTCTATTCCTTAGCCGGATTGATTGGTATGTAACCACTCCATTAATATAGACTCCAGTATTGTGTTGAAGATACTGTATTCCTTGAGTCAGGCACAAATTGGTCATTATATGCAATTTTATAGATTTTATTTAAACAGCCGTTAAAGAATAAGCTCAATACAGAAGGTCATTGGTGAAGAGGATAAAGAAAAGTCCTGTACTGTATAAGAAAATAAGAGTATGTTAAGAGTAAGTACTGTACAGTACTGTAAGGAAAAATATTCAATAAAATCATTGTACTGTATTGTATTATACAGTACATTTTTATACAGTATTTTATAGAATGATGGTGCATTAAACATGACATTTATGAGGGAGGGAAAAATAATATCTACAATATAGTAAAATCGTAGTACAAATTTACAATTGGTTTGGCTCAGGTAAACAACATATATATATATGTTGACAACCCTTTATCCGAAAACCGAAAAGCTCTAAAAACCGAAAGTTTTTTTTAGGGGGGGGGCTTTTTTTAAACTGACACTCCCAGGTACAACTCTGACACTCCCAGGTACACCTCTGATACTCCTAGGTACACCTCCGATACTCCCAGGTACACCTCCGATACTCCCAGGTACTGATACTCCCAGGTACACCTCCGATACTCCCAGGTACACCTCCAATACTCCCAAGTACACCTCCGATACTCCCAGGTACACCTCCGATACTCCCAGGTACACCTCCGACACTCCCAGGTACACTTCTGACACTCCCTGGTACACCCTGACACTCCTGGTACACCTCTGACACTCCCAGGTACACCGCTGACACTGCCAGGTACACCTCAGACACTACCAGGTACACCTCAAACACTCCCAGGTACACCTCTGACACTCCCAGGTACACCGCTGACACCCGAGGCACACCGCTGACACTCCCAGGTACACCTGTGGCTCTCCCAGGTACACCACTGACACTCCCAGGTACACCTGTGGTCTCCCAGGTACACCTCAGACACTCCCAGGTACACCTCAGACACTCCCAGGTACACCTCTGACACCCAGATACACGTCCGACACTCCTAGGTACACCTCCGACACTCCCAGGGTACACCCCTGACACTCACAGGTACACTCTGACACTCCCAGGTACACCTCTCTGACACTCCCAGGTACACCCCAGACACTCCCAGTTACACCTCTGACACTCCCAGGTACACCGCCATACCCAGGTACACCACTGACACTGCCAGGTACACCTCAGACACTGCCAGGTACACCTCTGACACCCCCAGGTACACCCCTGACACTCCCAGGTACACTGATACTCCCAGGCACTGACACTCCCTGGTACAAACCTGACACTCCCAGGTACATCCTCATACACTCCCAGGCACACCACTGACACTCCCAGGTACACCTCTAGCACTCCCAGGTACACCTCTAGCACTCCCAGGTACACCTCTGACACTACCAGGTACACCTCTGACACTACCAGGTACACCTCTGACACTACCAGGTACACTCTGACACTCCCAGGTACACCTCAGACACCCCAGGTACACCTCAGACACTCCCAGGTACACCCCTGACACTCCCAGGTACACCTCTGACACTCCCAGTTACACCCTGACACTCCAGGTACACCCCACACTCCCAGATACACCTCTGACACTACCAGGTACTCCTCTGAATTTCAGGTACACCTCAGACACTCGGGGACATTATTGTTGAGAGATATACATTCTTTGAACTAAATTGTTTAATACACTGTCACATTTTTATCATAATGAACCTAACCTAACCTAATCTAACCTAACTCACTTAATCGTAATGAATATCAATTTAGTAACTCTGAATTGATCAACTTCCAGGAATTGGTGATCTAACTCAATTGATCAGCTTCCAGGAATTGGTGATCTAACTCAATTGATCAGCTTCCAGGAACTGGTGATCTAACTCAATTGATCATCTTCCAGGAATTGGTGATCTAACTCAATTGATCAGCTTCCAGGAATTGGTGATCGTGGAATTGAAAATCATGTGAGATGAAAGCCTTGGAATCTGCGGTCGGATGCCTGCCCACCCTGACTGCCTGCCCATCCTGACTGTCCGCCCACCCACCTTCACCTCCACCACTACCTTGGCTGCTGGCCCACCCTCACCCACCACCATGCACCTTACCCTTCCACCCCTACCACAGCTCCTCCCACCCAACCCACCCACTAACCGCTGGGAAGCCACAGAAATGCTGCCACCCTCTTCACACCTGTAACACATATGCTGCCCACCCTCTTCACACCTGTACACATATGCTGCCCACCCTTTCACACCTGTAATATATGCTGCCACCCCTTCACACCTGTAACACATATGCTGCCACTCTTCATTAACCTGTAACATATGCTGCCACCCTCTCACACCTGTAACACGTAAGAGAGGTGTGTAGTTAGAAGGTTTAATCTTCAGGTGAAATAAAATAGGACTAACCTTCATATAATTCATTAATACTAAAAAAAAAAAACACGAAACTAAACCAGAATATTAAAGAATAATAGTAAATAAATATAACAGTAAAACGTGTATTATCGTAATTGTCTTTAGCGCTGCAAACGATCATTAACGAGGTGGTTGGAGTAGTTTTTACAGGCAGGTAGAGTGAGTGTCAAAGTCCAGTACCCCAGGTCTGTGGGGTGACAGGAGTGTGTGTGGTGACCTGTCCAAGTGATTCTATAGTGACGTAGTGACGTTGTGTGGTGACCTGTCCAAGTGATTCTAGTGACGTTGTGGTTACCTGTCCAGAAGTGATCCTATAGTGCCGTTGTGTTGACCTGTCCGTGGTTTATGTGACTGCATATATGGTGACCTACCTAAGTGGAGACAACGGCGAGGAGTGTCTGTCTGGCTTAATATGTGGTCCCCCAAGGCGTGTTACCAGAGAGAGGAGAAAAGCCGCAAGAGATTGACCACCAACAACTTAAACATTGGCCCCATCTTACGACCAGGTGCGTGTGTGTATATGTGTGTGCGTGTGTGTGTATGTGTATGTGTGTGGTAATCTTGTGAGAGAGGAACTACTTATTTATATTGAAATTAAATCGGAAGGATTAATGCATTCTGAAAACCGATTAAATGTTAGTAAAATTTGTGATTTGGAAACTGAGATGGATGTTAATGTTGACCCCGGGTAAGAACATTGTTACTTAATTGTATATGGTCAAGGTGTTCACTGCGTGTTCATGTTCTTTGTGTTCTTCAGTATATATATATCAGGGGGCCATGCAGGGGAGGGGAACAAGGACACAGGTGGTGGTGTTGGATCGACAACACGTTCATCATGGTGTCTTGTGATGATTAATTTGTTAGTGAAGTATCAAAGAAGTTTATGCTTTTTTATTTACACGTTTTTTATCAAGTTTATACTTTTTTATTTACGTTTTTTATCAGGAAGTTTATACATTTTTTGTTGCGTTTCAAGAAGTTTATGCTTTTGTAATTTTTACTACACATGGGACCGCCTGATTGGTGTAGTACTGCCCTTCCTCACTACACCATGACCTACAGTATGCTCATTACAGCTAATACGCGTTGTTTATCACTGAACTGTTGAATCTTAAGTAACGAACCTATAATGCTGGTAGGTTTGGTACATTGTAGTGGGCCGTCTCCCCTACAAACTTCTTGTGCTGCCACCACCTGCTACCGCTTCTAGCAACCAACCAGATGTTACCGTATCTTAGCAACAGAACTAGTCACGGCGACTTTCTGGGTTTTTCCCAACATGACTGGCAGCTGCTTAACGTTATATAAGCTCTGTCTCTCCATTGAGATTCATTCAGCCATTCTTCCTGAACAAGCAACACCTCCTCCTCCACCGCTGCCTGGCTGCCCGCTTCTCTCGCCTGCCTGGCGGTCCTCGCTCCCCTCCAGCCCAGCAGGCATGGCGACCCTGGCTGTCCTTCTCAAAACCCTCGCAAGCCCAGCACTCTCATTCTGCATCTTCCTGAACAGCAATACCTCCTCAGCAAGCCCGCTGTCTATCGCCATAACATATATTATACCAAAAACCACATTAGAATTCCTTCATCCTGGTGCTAGACAACATTAATATCTCGATGCCCCTACAACATAACCGGCTAAACCATAAAGAACATAAGAACATAGAATGGAAAAGCACTTTGCAAGCGAACTGTTGGCCCATACTGAATGATCCCATTTACCTCAACTAATGCTCATATAAGCATCCAACCTATGTTTGAAGCTATCCAGCGTGTTCGAGTTAATGATGATATTTGGTAACTTGTTCCATTCATCCACTACTCTGTTACCAAACCAGTGTTTACCTATTTCGCGCCTAAATCTAGAATTTGTCTAATTTAAGAGCTGGTATTCTGAGGATTTAAGCTCTGGTTGGATAGTTTAGTAACTTGCAATGTCGCCCTTTGTTTAGCCCTGCCTTCCATTTACACTCTGTCAGAATTCAAACTAATTACCAAATGTTAAATGTACCCAAATATAGCCGGAATGAAGTCAAATAATGATCTAGATGAATAAATCGGACTGCTAATCTTCTCGACTAGTATTTGGTGTCAGAAAGAAATCACAAAAAATTGAAGTAAACTTAATTTAATCTAGTTAATAAATCCAAAGTGCATGTACCCTAGCCTAACCCAACTCAGGTGAGCAAGTTTTACCCCGAAACGCAAATAATAATCGAAAAGTGATTCGCCAATTACATATCACGACCATCATTTTGGCTTCATTGCATTTATTAGATGATACTCTCGCTCCTCGGTACATGCACGCGATCTATTAACTCAGATTAAATGGAGTTTTCTCCAATTTTGTGACTTTCTGACACCAAATACTAGTCGAGAAGTGATTAGCAGTCCGATTTATTCATGTAGGACCATTATTTGACTTCATTGCGGTGTAGAATCAGCCACTGTCCGCCCATATTGAGTTTTGCAGAAGTTTGTACAGTAAATATTCCTCGTTATTGGTCGACTTATCGCACCACTGATGTAAGAAATTACCTAAAATTATAATTATGTTTATTATTGGTCTTAGGAACCTTAATGAATCTGTACCTAGAGTTATATGGAAGTAATTCTTTTTCTCCCTCTAATGTTTTATTTTGGTACAATATTACTAAATGATAAGTTCCTGAAAACATTAACTTTAAATATTTAGCCATTAAGTAACTGCATTGTTCTCGTAAGGTCAGCCAAGTACATTATCTACATATCAAGGAGGTGTATTGAGACAGCGTTAGTCGACCAGGAAGCCACACTCGCTCGTTCGGTGTTGTCCAAGTAGGGCTAACAAACTGGTGGTGTTAGTGTGTCATTGAGCTCTGTATTTATGTTATAAAGCCAATAGCCCGTTCACTGTAGTGCTGATTATTCTACAAAAAAATGTAGCCTAAAGCATTCGTTCAGAATTGATGTAAATAACTACAGTAAGTATTTACGCCTGTGTGTAGTGAGTGAATGACAACAACTTGTGGGGCGGTGTGCACCTACTGTGTTCCCGAGGCTGTTTGATAAGCAAGACATTATCATTGATGACACATTGTGTGCACTGATAAACGTGCACAAGAGGTGAGTGGCGCATTTATCACTAAAAAACGAACATAAAAGGAGGTTAGTGTGGACCTGTAGTAGCGAGACAGTGCTCTGGGAGAAGTGGGGACCTGTAGTAGCGAGACAGTGCTCTGGGGAGGTTAGTGGAGACCTGTAGTAGGAGACAGTGCTCTGGGGAGGTTAGTGGGGACCTGTAGTAGCGAGACAGTGCTCTGGGAGGTTAGTGGACCTGTAGTAGCGAGACAGTGCTCTGGGGAGGTTAGTGGGACCTGTAGTAGCGAGACAGTGCTCTGGGGAGGTTAGTGGGGGACCTGTAGAGCAGACAGTGCTCTGGGGAGGTTAGTGTGGACCTGTAGTGAGACAGTGCTCTGGAGGTTAGGACCTGTAGTAGCGGAGACAGTGCTCTGGGGAGGTTAGTGTGGACCTGTGGGACAGTGCTCTGGGGAGGTAGGTGACCTGTAGTAGCGAGACAGTACTCTGGGGATAGTGTGGACCTGTAGTAGCGAGACAGTGCTCTGGGGGAGGTAGTGGACCTGTAGTGAGACAGTGCTCTTGGGAGGTTAGTGGAGACCTGTAGTAGGGAGACAGTGCTCTGGGGAGGTTAGTGTGGACCTGTAGTAGGAGACAGTGCTCTGAGGTTAGTGGAGACCTGTAGTAGGGAGACAGTGCTCTGGGGAGGTTAGCGTGGACCTGTAGTAGCGAGACAGTGCTCTGGGAGGTTAGTGGAGACCTGTAGTAGGGAGACAGTGCTCTGGGGGGGTTAGTGGGGACCTGTAGTGGGAGACAGTACTCTGGGGAGGTTAGTGGGACCTGTAGTAGCGAGACTGCTCTGGGGAGGTTAGTGGGGATCTGTAGTAGAGGACAAATGCTCTGGGGAGGTTAGTGGAACCTTGTAGTAGGGAGACAGTGCTCTGGGGGAGGTTAGTGGGGACCTGTAGTAGCGAGACAGTTCTGGGGGGAGTTAGTGTGGACCAGTAGCGAGACAGTTGGGGAGGTTAGTGGGGACCTGTAGTAGGGAGACAGTGCCTTGGGGAGGTAGTGGGGACCTGTAGTAGGAGACAGTGCTCTGGGAGGTTAGTGGGGACCTGTGAGTTGGGAGACAGTGCTCTGGGGGAGGTTAGTGGACACTGTAGTGAGACAGTGCTTGGGGGAGGTTAGTGGGGACCTAGTAGCGAGACAGTGCTCTGGGGAGGTTAGTGGGGACCTGGAAGTGAGACAGTGCTCTGGGGGGGTTAGGGGGACCTGTAGGGAGACAGTGCTCTGGGGAGGTAGGGGACCTGTAGTATGAGACAGTGCTCTGGAGGTTAGTGGGGACCTGTAGTAGGAGACAGTGCTCTGGGGGAGCTGAGTTTGGGAGGTTAGTGGGGACCTGTAGTAGCGAGACAGTGCTCTGGGAGGTTAGTGGAGACCTGTAGTAGCGAGACAGTGCTCTGGGGGTTAGTGGGGACCTGTAGTAGCGAGACAGTGCTCTGGGGAGGTTAGTGGAGACCTGTAGTAGGGAGACAGTGCTCTGGGAGGTTAGTGTGGACCTGTATCGAGACAGTGCTCTGGGGGGTTAGTGGAGACCTGTAGTAGCGAGAAAGTGCTCTGGGAGGTTAGTGGAGACCTGTAGTAGGGAGACAGTGCTCTGGGAGGTTAGTGGGGACCTGTAGTAGCATATTATAGTTTAAAAACGCAATGGTAACAGACACATTAAGAGGACTGAAACAGCTAGACAAACAGACTACAGAATCAAAACATTCCCACACTGTAATGAGGCGACGGTACTAATAACCCTCAAGTACACATATCAAATTTCTATAAAATAATCTTGAACAAATTTGTACATTATTCCATGGTCCAAATGTTCAGTGAAAAGTTCTGAAGTGGTGAGATTGTGAACTGTATAGATTCCAGCACATCACCAGTTCGCACATCACCGGTCTGCACATCACCAGTCTGCACATCACCGGTCACGCGCCAGTCTGCACATCACCAGTCTGCACATCACCAGTCTGCACATCACCGGTCTGCACATCACCAGTCTGCACATCACCGGTCTGCATATCACCGGTCTGCACGTCACCGGTCTGCACATCACCAGTCTGCACATCACCAGTCTGCACATCACCGGTCTGCACATCACCAGTCTGCACATCACCGGTCTGCACGTCACCGGTCTGCACATCACCAGTCTGCACATCACCGGTCTCACATCACCAGTCTGCACATCACCAGTCTGCACATCACCAGTCTGCACATCACCAGTCTGTACATCACCAGTCTGCACATCACCAGTCTGCATATCACCGGTCTACGTCACCGGTCGACATCACCAGTCTGCATCCAGTCACATCACCAGTCTGCACATCACCAGTCTGTACATCACCAGTCTGCACATCACCAGTCTGCCGTCTGCACATCACCAGTCTGCACATCACCAGTCTGCATATCACCGTCTGCACATCACCAGTCTGCACATCACCGGTCTATCACTTGTGTAGTTGCACATCACCAGTCTGCATATCACCGGTCTGCACATCACCAGTCTGCACATCACCAGTCTGCATACCGGTCTGCACATCACCAGTCTGCACATCACCGTCTGCACCACCGGCTGCACCTCACCGGCCTGCACATCACCAGTCTGCACATCACCGTCTGCACATCACCGTCTACACGTCACCAGCCTGTACATCGCCAGTCTGTACATCACCGGTCTGCACATCACTGGTCTACACGTCACCAGTCTGCACATCACCAGTCTGCACATCACCAGTCTGCACATCACCGTCTACACGTCACCAGTCTGTACATCACCGGTCTGACATCACCGGTCTGCACATCACCGGTCTGCACATCACCAGTCTGCACATCACCGGTCTGTACACCACCAGTCTGCACATCACCGGTCTGCACCTCACCAGTCTGCACATCACCAGTCTGCACATCACCGCCCACGCCACCAGTCTGCACATCACCAGTCTACACGCCACCAGTCTGCACATCACCAGT
The DNA here is from genome assembly GCF_018991925.1 of Homarus americanus. Taxonomy (NCBI): domain Eukaryota; kingdom Metazoa; phylum Arthropoda; class Malacostraca; order Decapoda; family Nephropidae; genus Homarus; species Homarus americanus. The sequence continues at coordinate 19,906,010 of NW_024718273.1, read as the reverse complement.
CTCACATCACCGGTCTGCACATCACCGGTTCCCGACATTGTAGTGGAGGGGTTGTCAGACCACAGCTATATAGCAAGGAAAGCCAGACTTGACCCGACATTAGGGAGGTCAAGTATAGGTAACTCTGCGGTTGACCAAGGATTGTAAATCAACTAGCTCCTCCCATGTGTCACGGCCCCCAACAAAACATGTAAGAAGGCACCAGCCGACTCTTTCCCAATATAATAACCTACATCCCTGAACAAAGTCCAGACCTGACCTCACATTAGCCAGGTCAGTAACCTCGAGCCCAACTCAAGGCCACAAATCAACCAGGGCTCATGTCACACGGCCCACCTGATGACTTCTCCAGAAAGTACAACTTACAGTCTCTGAAAACGTCCAGACCTGACCCTACATTAGCGAGGGCAAATGTAAGGTGACCTTCAATCAGCTCAACCTGACGGCTGGTCTTCCAATATATAGGACGTCCGACTCCCTCAGTGAGGTTGTCTTGTAACCAGGAGAGCCAGCTACCACGTCCCCAGTCCGCTCGAGAGAAGCCCGCCACTAAGTGTAACGAAGTCTCAGCCGGGTCCATCGACAGTGCTGTCAACTCCACGTGTAACAGTAAGTGCTGGCTGTGTAGACTGTAGAAGTGCAGTGATCCGGCCTCCCCAACGATCGACTTAGTGAAGTGCCCATTCTAATTGTGAGGTTAGGTTATGCGAATACCATAGTCTATCATAAATTGTGTACGAACCCCCTATTAATCCCCATTGAACTAGTAAAATAAAGCTGTAACACGCATTGGTGTTTTATATACTACACTTGTACTGTGCCTGTGTTAATATACAGTGTTGACATCACACCCTCGAGACACTCCATTCCTCTGCCTATAATACTCTACTACTATAAACTCCTAACTTACCTCTTCATGTGAGATTTTGTCTCATTACAACATCACCAGTGTGCACATCACCACAGGGGCACAATAGGAGACGTGAGAAGGCAGCTTGTTTACTCTCCCAGACTTCGTGGCCAAACAGATATCCCCAGAAATGAGTAAAAAAAAATACATTGTACTTACACCTTCCTCACCACCTGTAGACAGCATGTACACAATATACAGGACTGACAGTTTTATAAAACAAATTTTCTAGAGGCTGGAGACAGTACACAATATACAGGATTGACAGATAAACAAGTTTTCTTGACGATTAAGACAAAGACTATCTTGTTTGACTTTTGTTTTTGTAAATTGTACATGATTAATATTGGTTTGTGGTTATATCTCTTAATTAGCTACAGGTGTGAGAGCTTGTAGTAACAGATGGGCTAATGGATCGTCTGTGAGCTCTCTCTCTATATGCCCGAGGCTAAGAGACGAGGGGGAAGGTAACCTAACCAAGTCACCAAGAGGAGGGTAACCTAACCTAACCACCCATTAACTGCTTTGAACATTAATGCCACAGCTTAACACTCGGTAGAGGGGGAGGCGGTGCTAGGCACATGATACATCAGCCCACAGTGTCATCACACTTTGTGACTAATTCTTGATGACTTTCTTTCGTTAGAACAAAGATTGGATATATGATGATTAGGAACCCCCGCTTACTTCAAATGACGAATAAACACCCCAATCCTAACCTAACTTAACCTAGACTAGCTTAGCCTAGCCTAGCCTAACCCCATGTATTAGCCCCTGTCTTATAGGCAGAAATATTTATATAAATGGGTTAATCCCATAAGATTTATATACCCTATCATCCCCTGTAACTTTCCACTAGCTTTGAGACTTATTTTCAGAGCACGTGTTAAGGTGTGCCCACGGGAAGTTGCGTCACTTAGTGCTGAGTTAAGCATTAAGTAACTGGCTCTCTGACTACCTATGACGGGCAGTAGTTTGATATCACTCACTAGAGGAAGACGTTATTGAGAACCATTGTTGCTGGTTCCGTCTTCCCTCGAGGGAGGTTTCAGATATATTCCGTTCTCCCTCGATAAGTCTCTACTCAAGTCTTCACTCACGAGAAACAGACGTAAACAAGCTTCACAGACAAGCTTGCCGTCTACGTTTCTAACACTCATAGTTACATTGAGTAAATTACTTAGGTGAAATAAACTGGGATGCCTATTGTCCACTACACTGCAGAGGGAAACTAATAGTAGTTAATGTTGGTAAAGTCAGTCGACATCATGAAAGAGAAGTGAGAGTGACGCCACCCAGACATGTGTGTGAACAAGTCTCGTGAGGTCGTGTTGTTGATGCTCACAAGGACGTGTGGTAAGTAGCCCTGGCTAGCCTGTAGCCTCGCCGTTACCCTGGACACTAGACGAGCTAGACCCATGCCCCTGTAGTCCTCTTCGGTCCTCAGCATGCCCAGGGCACCATACGTGGATGAGGCAATCCAGGACACGGGGACGACCTCATTTCTAGCAGCTAATATGTCGCCCAGCTCCACCGACGTGTCCTCCACAACGGTTTGGTCCAAATACACGCCTGCAGACGGCACTTTTTGGATAAATCTCCACATGGTCTGCAGAGGCGAGTCCTTAGCGTACTGGCTGGTCTCCAAGAGGTGCTGCAAACCGGCTTTACCCAGCAGACGGACACAGAACCCCGCCCTACACCTGGAGGAGGGGAGAGACGGGTTACTCAGAGCGGTAAGCCCCAGGACCATCCTCTGCTCCTATATCAAGTTGCTACACCATTAATTGTGAGTGATGTGTTTTCTCTTCTTCCTTCCTTTATCAAATTTTCTTCCCATCATATGACAGACAGCCAGTTCACATTTATCTAAGTCAATCGTCTTAATAATATCTCGTCAGTGTGGCTAGCAACTGTTTACCTGGTAATTAACTATTTATCCTACCAGTTACCATTTACCCATTTGTGTCCAGGTGAAGGTGCGTCACCTACCTGAGGGGTAGAGTGTCCAGGTGAGGGTGCGTCACCTACCTGAGGGGTAGAGTGTCCAGGTGAGGGTGCGTCACCTACCTGAGGGGCTGAGTGTCCAGGTGAGGGTGTGTCACCTACCTGAGGGGCTGAGTGTCCAGGTGAGGGTGTGTCACCTACCTAAGGTAAGTGTCAGGTGAGGTGCGTCACCTACCTGAGAGCTGAGTGTCCAGGTAGTTGTGTCACCTACCTGAGGCGCTGAGTGTCAGGTGAGGTGTGTCACCTACCTAAGAGGCTGAGTGTCAGGTGAGGGTGTGTCACCTACCTGAGAGTGGGGAGTAATCCCGGGTGGTGTGTGCCCTGCCTGAAGTGGGGAGTGTCCAGGTGAGGTGCGTCACCTACCTGAGGAGCTGAGTGTCCAGGTGAGGTGTCACCTACCTGAGGGCTGAGTGTCCAGGTGAGGTGGTAGGTGAAGATGTGATCCTGGGCGCTGTCGAGGAGGCTAGTCCTAGGTGGTGGGTGACCTCCTTGGCCAGGCCCAGCAGGTAGTGAGGATACACCCTATGTGCAATTCCCATGCCAGTCCACCAGGGGCGTCTCTTTCAGCGCCTTCTGCAGCTGGCACACCTCGCGTTCCCGGCAAAAGACGGTGAACTGAGAAGCCACGTCCTGGTGTGGGCGGGAGGGGGGGGGGTGCGTATAAACAAATAGACAGATGGTGGCCTTAGGTTAATTAGGTTAAGTTAGGTTAGGTCAGCATTACGATAATTAATCTTCAGGTGCAATAAGCTGGGGAATTAATCATCAGGTACAGTGAGCTGGGGGATTAATCATCAGGTACAATAAACTGGGGGATTAATCATCAGGTACAATAAGCTGGGGGATTAATCATCAGGTACAATAAGTTGGGGGATTAATCATCAGGTACATCAATAGTAGGCAAATTACTGGAAGCAATCATTTCAAACTATTCGAAATCACCTGGAGAAGCACCGATTGATCAATGATTCCCAGCATGGCTTCACAAGCGGACGTTCTTGCCTAACTAATCTATTAACATTCTTTTCATCAGTTTTCGAATCGGTGGACGAGGGGCACAATTATGATGTGGTATATCTCGACTTTAGCAAAGCCTTCGACAGAGTCCCCCATGAAAGACTAATTAGAAAGGTAGAAGCACATGGCATCAAAGGTAATATCCTTAAATGGATTAGGGTGTGGTTACAGGACAGGAAACAGCTAGTGAGCATTAACGGCACTAAGTCCCATTGGAGCAACGTCACAAGTGGAGTTCCCCAAGGCTCAGTACTTGGACCATTATTATTTATTATATACATAAACGACATAGATATCGGCATTGACAGCAACGTAAGTAAATTTCCTGATGACACTAAAATAGGACGTGTTATCAAATCTGACGAGGACTCGGCAAAACTACAGGAAGATCTAAACAAATTTTTCGAATGGTCTGAAAAATGGCAGATGAAATTCAACGTCGACAAATGTAAAGTACTCAGTATAGGAGATGCAAACAGGGAAACCAGATACCAGATGAACGACGATGCCATAGAGAAATCCGACTGCGAGAGAGATTTAGGAGTAATGATAAGTAGGAACCTTAAGCCAAGTAAACAATGTGTTTTTGCTCGTAACAAGGCTAATAAAGTACTTGGGTTCATACAAAGGAGTGTTAGTTACAAGACTAGCGAGGTCATCCTAAAACTGTACCTTGCTCTTGTGAGACCACACCTGGATTACGCAGTTCAGTTCTGGTCACCGTATTACAGAATGGATATAGAATCCTTGGAAAGAATTCAGAGGAGAATGACAAGACTAATCCCGGGCATTAGGAACCTTGAGTATAGAGACAGGTTAAAGCATTTTAATTTGCACTCCCTTGAGAGACGTAGAGCGAGGGACGACCTGATAGAGGTGTATAAGTGGAAGGCAGGGCTAAACAAAGGGGACATTACAAAGGTACTCAAACTATCCAACCAGTAGCGAACTCGTAACAATGGTTTTAAATTAGACAAATTTAGATTTAGGCGTGAAATAGGTAAACATTGGTTTGGAAACAGAGTAGTGGATGATTGGAACAAGTTACCAAATATCATCATTAACTCGAATATGCTGGATAGCTTCAAACATAGGTTCGATGCTCATATGAGCAATAGGGGTTGGGTGTAAACGGGACTGCCCAGTATGGGCCAATAGGCCCGCTGCAGTTTCCTCCATTCTTATGTTCTTATGTTCTTACAATAAGCTGTCACCGTGCAGCAGGAGGGTCAGCAGCACAGCACTCACTGTGCAGCAGCAGCAGGGTCAGCAGCACAGCACTCACCGTGCAGCAGGGGAGGTCAGCAGCACAGCACTCACCGTGCAGCAGTAGGGTCAGCAGCACAGTACTCACCGTGCAGCAGTAGGGTCAGCAGTACAGTACCTCACCGTGCAGCAGAGGGTCAGCAGTACAGCACTCACCGTGCAGCAGTAGGGTCAGCAGCACAGCACTCACCCCGTGCAGCAGGAGGGTCAGCAGCACAGCACTCACCGTGCAGCAGTAGGGTCAGCAGTACAGTACTCACCGTGCAGCAGAGTCAGCAGCACAGTACCACCGTGCAGCAGTAGGGTCAGCAGTCAGCACTCACCGTGCAGCAGCAGGGTCAGCAGCACAGCACCACCGTGCAGCAGCAGGGTCAGCAGCACAGCACTCACCGTGCAGCAGCAGGGTCAGCAGTACAGTACTCACCGTGCAGCAGGAGGGTCAGCACAGTACTCACCGTGCAGCAGCAGGGTCAGCAGTACAGTACGCACCGTGCAGCAGCAGGGTCAGCAGTACAGTACTCACCGTGCAGCAGCAGGTCAGCAGTACAGGCACTCACCGTGCAGCAGCAGGGTCAGCAGTACAGTACTCACCGTGCAGCAGGAGGGTCAGCAGTACAGTACTCACCGTGCAGCAGTAGGGTCAGCAGTACAGTACTCACCGTGCAGCAGCAGGGTCAGCAGTACAGTACTCACCGTGCAGGAGTATGGGAAGTCTTGCTTGAGAGTCTCAGCCAACCTGAACAGTTGCCCCTCGTCCGTCACTCTCCTGAAGACCATCACTGACCAGCTCTCACTCCTACCACAGTTTTACAAAGGTTCAAGCTTCCTGGATCACGTTACAGACGGATGCTGCAGGAGAAAGTGTCAAGCTGAAGTTGGTCTTTTGTAGTGTACAGCTTAATGTAACAAGCTTCAAATTATTATTGGATGTGTTTACTGTGATGATGGTAGTGTGATTTATTTATTTATTTTATTTATTTTTTTTACAGGGATTAGCCCACCCGGGCATAGTCACTGACCCACATCGGGGCCTGGGGGGGGAAAATATAATAATAATAATAATAATAATAATAATAATAATAATAATAATAATTGTTATCGCCGCTGGCTTATAAATGCTGGTGTCAGTTGTTGACGATCGCTGTCTTCCTCGAACAAACATTGGATCTCTCAGCGCCCCCAACGCGGCCTGCCCGTGAGATGTAGCGGCTGGGGGAGGGGCGGTGTTTACAGGATAAAGAGTTCCTGATTCTGCTGAATGTAAGGGTGACGTGGCTCTCATGATACAGATCGCCCTCTCGAGTGATGCCCCCACGCTACCTGTGACCCCGTCAGATACGGCGGGGGCGGTGTTTACCGCCGGCGTCAGTGCTGGCACCCTGGGAGTGTTATCACCGCTTGCGTCAGTACTGGCAAGTGAGTATTTAATGGTTTAAAAGGGTGGCGTGGCCGCCTGGACTAGAGGAGATCGCTCACTCGAGTGATGCTGTGAGGACCAGCCCTCGAGTGATGCTGTAAGGAGCTGCCTTCTGCTCGCACGGATAAACACCACACAAGCCTGTCCAAGAATTTGTGCTGAGATAATTTACACAGTACTGTTGTCTCTTGGAACACCATACTGGTCTGCATTTACCTGCACTTGTTTTGACCACATCAATAAATACTGAATGCATCAACAGGCGGGTTTTTTTTATTTATTGGGCACCCCCCCCCCCTACATCCTTGTGTAAGGTGAAGCGCAGAAGCGTTTACAGCGCCCAACAGGGAAGCATGTTAAGTTCATGCTTGCCTTTATGTCTCATGAGTTAAGGGCGTGTTTCAATCATTCCGTTTGACTTGCCCGTCACCTGAACGTCCTTATTCCCAAGGCGTTTATAATAATAATAATAATAATAATAATAATAATAATAATAATAATAAAGAACTAGAAAGAAACACAAAAGTGAAAAAAAAAGATCAATAGTGAGAAACAATATAAGTATGTTGTGTTTGTTAACGCTCATAGGAGCGTTATTGGTTCTTGGTTTTGGGTCCACCGATCTGTCTGTGAAGTATGGTGCTGCATCGGCCGGTGTTCAGTGGTTATGGGTTCCTGAGTGTCAATGCTTCCGGGAAGTGGGTATGACGGGTGGAAACACGTTCCCTCTCCCTCCAATGGGATGTTCCCGTCCCTGAAGCGCTGAGTGTCGGGAACCCTCCTTGGGTGGGTGTCGAGGTGTAGCAGCTAGACACTCCTGGTTCCGGCGGTTGACAACGGGTGTCTCGTGCATACCTCGTTGTGGCTGTCATCCCTTCACTCGTTTCCAGAAAGGGTTTTCCTCATGGTAATGACAGCATCTCACCAAAGTATCGCCTAAAGTCTGAAGTTGCTCCATATGATCTTTCATATTCTGCATCATTGCCGTCAATTGGGTGAACGTCAACTGTTAATCCCCCGATTACCCTGGCTGTGTGAGTGACCGGTTAGCATTTCGGTCGTTCAGGGCCTCCAGGTCTTCTATGCTGGTTAGGCTGGTCTCCTCTGCCTTGTTTCCTTCCATGACTGGCGACACAGTGGACAGCTATAGAGACGTTCGGTTAAGCAGGAACGCTCTTCAACTGACGCGTCTGCTTGTTTATAAAAATGTCATATAACTGAGGTTATACAAATGATGTCATACAATCTGAAGTCATGTAAGCGATGTCATACAACTGAAGTCGTATAAGCGATGTCATACAACTGAAGTAATATAAGCGATGTCATACAATCACGACCACAATGAGACTCGAGTTGATGTCACACAGTTTCAACCTGTAATATAACTGAAGTAATATAAGCGATGTCATACAATCACGACCACAGTGGTGACACACGAGTGATGTCCCTCAGACACGTGATGTGCAATACGCACGCACGAGTGATGTCACACAAACACGACTACAGTGAGACTCGAGTTGATGTCACACAATTGGAGTTGATGTCACAAGGACGCGTGCCAAGCGCACGAGTGATGTCACACATGAGCTAGGATGTCACACTAACACAACCACAGAGACCCACAATCAATGTAGGGACTCGTTACACAACTGATGTCACAAACACTACTGCGGCGCCCTTACTTGTACGACGTTACGGTGTAAAGGCCTGGGACTTAGGGATAGAAATCCCTTACCAGGCTAATCAGGATCTTAATAAAGGAAAGTCAAGGACCATGGTTTTCTGAGGAATAACAAACAACCGTTAGAGATTGGCATCTCTTTACTATAAAAATATAACACAAAACTCTGACACCACTCAACAAACATCAAATAATTACGGGAGTCAAACAATTAAAGGAAGCAAACAAATAATGGGAGTCAGCAATAAATGGATTAAAACAATTAAATGGAGTCAACAATTGATAGAATCGAACAATACAGGGGAGTCAGCAATTAATGGATTCAAACAATTAAATGGAGTCAACAATTATAGAATCAAACCATGAACAAATATTTCCTACGGCAGTGGCCCTGGGGGAAGGTTCTGGAACACGGTGATGCACACTCAGGGTAACGAAACGTCCACTTCGACTCCACACTCAGCAACGTCTTGAAAAGGCAGGAGAACACCGGGGCACCGACGGAATGTGATGAACTGATGGTCGTGGTATGCGGTAGTGGTAGATGACCAAAGAGTTGGCAGTTGATAGGTGAAGGTCTGGGAACACAGCCCACGAGTCCAGGACCTATGATGAGATCACAGCCAGAATTTGACGGACAGCAGGGTAGCTAAATACTGACGGTATGGCGGCTGGGTTGAATCTGCCGGCGGCGGAGATAGTCGCTGCCGTTCTCACCTCCGTCCAACCACCCCAAGTGTCGTCTGCACCAGCAAACAAGCGAGTTAGCAGCGGTAACTAGCCGGAGGATCGTTTCCGCCCTTACACTGCTCCCCCAACAAAAATCTACTGTAAGGTAGATTAAAACTTAAGATTAGTACACAAAGCATAATCATCTTACAACAAATGCTTAAATACACATTGCACAATAAAGAAGGGTCATAGAAAAGAATAGGTGGTAACTTGATGTCCAAAACGTAAGGCCGTATCAAGGAACTGTACGTGGGGTCCACTTCAGTCCAAGTTTAAGTTTGGGCCTATTTCCTGTCGTAGAGGATTCTTCTATCTCGTCAGGTGTTGGCAGCAACTGGCAACCGAGATCAACAGACTCTGGCGTCCGAACTTCACAGGAACTCTTGCAGGGTAGTGCCTCGACTAACTCCAGCTTGGGGACGTCGTCAATGACACGAGCAATGTGGGTCCTGCAATTATATTTCCTTAACAATTTAGCTTGATGTAATTTAGGCTTCTTAGAGGAAGGAGGTGAGAATCGTCCAACAAAATCTATGGCTACCCGAGAAGAAGGTTCTGCAACGACGGGTAAAGGTTCAAGTGGAACAGGACGGACTCTACCCTTGGCGGACATACGTGGACACTGATCACAACTCCTACACTAACACTGCATACTGGCTGCCGAACAAACATTCTCAGTGTCCAGTCAGAGCAGGGTTTTTATTTTCCAAAGATCCTTATGTTCTGTTTCACCAATTGGTTAGTCGATGGTATGGCACCTCATATTGGCCTACATCTGTTTTTCCTTGAGGCTGTAACTAATTGCACCCATTCTGGTCTGACAAGTGCTATAAAATTTCAAGGGTTGCTTACGTGGGTGTATGGATGTAGGCATGTTTGTATGTTTCTGTTTATTACAGCTGGTGTAGTTGTTGGGTTTCCATGTTGGTTACCTCGTCTGCCTATACCGTTGTTGGTGTAGTATCTTGCATTATTTAATGGGAGAATGACAAGTCACATGGTCGGTTTACCTGGAGCGTTTATTCTCTGTTGTTTGTACAACATGCCTAACACATTTCGTGTTTACACAAGCCTGAACACTTTCTGACTTTGGTAAGAAGTAACATAATATATAATGTATATATAATCAATAAAGGCAGCATATAAACATACACATATATAACAGTTGGGGTCTTACTGGAGCTCTGTAAGTATGTCTGTCTGTCTGTTTGAAACAGGGCTCCACAGCAGAGTTTTCGTTTGGGGTTTACTCCCGTAGCCTTGTACCTACCAAGGTTAATCCGCAAGGCAGCGTACACAGTTGTTGGGAGGCACGAGGACGTGCCCACATGCCAGAGGGCCTATGCACCGTCCATCTAGGGCCCACTGCTGCTCTGAGATCCCCTGCTGGTCTAGCCTGGGCCCACGAGGCACCCAGTAACAGTGTGTTGCAACGAGGAGGAACAGCAGGAGTCTTGATGGTGAAGAGGCCAACGGCGGTAGCTGAAAGCGAGAGGAAGCAAGCAGTGATTGTACCTCAACTGCAACATAATGCTGATACACTTGATGCATTACACCACCCTGTGTGTAGGTACACACTTCCCTCAGCCTTCATAGGGTAAGGACGTGTGTAGTCGGCGCTGCCCGCTAACGCGGCCGTGGTCTCTTGATCATGGAGACAGCTGCCAGCCCGGTCTGTCGGGCCCTCCCCTCCCCCATCTCCTCCTTCCCATCTGGATTTATCAACATCCTCACACCAACAGTACAGTGCAAAGATTGACGATCAACCCACAAGTGATATACAAAAGTGGCAATTTTAACTCGAAGGAAAAGCACAAAAACACAACAATACTGAGTTTGGCTGGATCTGACCTAACCTGACCTGACCTGACGGCTTCACCTGACCTAACCTGAAGGATGGAACACACTTGCATTGCCCGAAGCTACTGTCCTGTCCACGTGGCCACACAACTGCCCAACCGCATCCAGCCCATACGAGCACGAATTGATTGCTACAAGAACAGCCCAGTCCCAACCATTGTAAAAATTATGAACACCTAATTATTATATATCTTATTTGTATCACTTACGCTTACACGTCCACAAAACCTTCTGAGTCTCCCAGTGAAAATGTTTGCCGTTCTTTCTGTTTCCTTGATGACGTCATCGAGTTGTCGTGTGTTTGTTGACGGAAAGTTTGTAAACACTTTCTGCTACCGAGAACCTGTAAACCTTTTTTTTCACCTATGAATATCAGAGACTCTGATAATCATAGTGAAATTGTGGTAGGAAGGTTAGCTGAGGAATTAGTTAATATTCTGAAGGGAACTTTTCAAATTTGCTCATCGGTGTTGTAGCAAGGCGTTGCGTGTAGGGACCAGTTGCCATCCAACCTTTTGTAATCAATTTAATTCTTGCTTTTGATAGCTCAGTCAGAGCATTGTTGGTAAAGATAATAGTAGGGAATGAAACTGAGTTCGTAGTCTCAGTTTCAAACGTCAGAGTGTTACAGTAACGTAATTCAGTGAAATGGTTGAGTAGGTGGAATCTGTGACTTTAGCGGGGGTGGAAGGCGGCGGTTGGTTTTCAAGTCAGTGAGCCGCCAACTTTCCTCCCACAGGTCCCTAACGCAGCCTAGGCCGTGTCTGTAGCGTGTATGACGCATCCACTAGTCTTGGGAGATGTCTGAGGTCCAGTGGAGTCGGGTGTCCCCTTGAACCCCGACCGTCAGAAGCTCCACTACCACCCATGGGCCCCATAGGGGGTAGTATTCCCCTAACGCCCTGCCCCTGTGGTGAACCCGGATCTTCAAGCCCCATCATTGGTGGATGAGTACAGCACATAACTCGGTGGGGCTGTTGGTGTGGTGGTGTTAGTCCACCGGAATTATCGGAGTTTGTTGGAAGGTGTCACTTGGTGATGAGACTACCAGGGAGGCCGCTGGAGTATTGAGTGTTGTACTGGCAGGTGCCACTGGTTTTATTGGTACTAAGGTGCTGTAAGAGTTAATGTGTGTTTTGGTGTGGGTACACCCAGTAGTGGTGCAAGTAAATTGAGCCTCAGGGCATGGTACCAGGAGTTCCTGTTTTGGGTGAATACAACGTCATTTCTGTAATCATTTTTGTGTCTCAATAAACATTGTATTTGTATGTGGGTCTGTGATTCACCTATAGTATTCACCGTTGTTCTTTCCCCAATACTCGATACTATATTTACATGTACCCATGGGCCTTCCTCTCACGTCACGCTACCAGGTCAGAGTATCAACGTAATCTGTAAGAGTGCCAAGCCCTCGCATGGTGACAGCTAGTTGTTGTTCATAACCCCCCCTCTTACACCGTGACTGCCAACACTGGTCCCTCACTGTGACTGTTAGGTGTTCTGGGTAATAAGTTCTATATACAGGAGAGAACACAAACACCTGTATAGTTTTGTAGGTTCGGTTTACTGGATAAGAGTATGTACACAGAGGGGGGGTAGCGCTCCTCAGCTAGGCTCCTGGTCAACTGCTATAGACGACGTATGGCAAGTGATACATTAGCAGCTTCCATACGTCGCCAGGCACATTAATTAAGCATGTGGGATATGGTAATAACATTGCCACACGCTGCTAGCTAGGCTGAATAAATAATACATACATAATATATAATCCAGCATACATAATATACATACAGTGACCATGTTCCTTCCTGTGGTCTCTGGACACCTTGAGCCAGCCAGCGTAATGGTGAAAGAATAATAAATATATTCCCTTAAGATAAAACTATTCACCGAACAACCTTTTCCATTTATTTTCGTTTTTTGTGATAAATGCGCCACTCACCTCTTGTGCACGTTTATCAGTGCATACAATGTGTCATCAGTGATAATGTCTTGCTTATGAAACAGCCTCGGGAACACAGTAGGTGCACACCGCCCCACAAGTTGTTGTCATTCACTCACTACACACAGGCGTAAATACTTACTGTAGTTATTTACATCAATTCTGAACGAAAGTTTTAGGCTACATTATTTTGTAGAATAATCAGCACTACAGTGAACGGGCTATTGGCTTTACAACATAAATACAGAGCTCAATATTGACACACTAACACCACCAGTTTCTTTAGCCCTACTTGGACAACACCGAACGAGCGAGTGTGGCTTCCCTGGTCGACTAACGCTGTATCATTACACCTTGAGATGTTTAGATAATGTACTTGGCTGACCTTACACAAGAACAATGCAGCTACTTACAATGGCTAAATATTTAAAGTTAATGTTTTCAGGAACTTATCGTTTAGTAATATTGTACCAAAATAAAACATTAGAGGGAGAAAAAGATTTACTTCCATATAACTCTAGGTACAGATTCATTAAGGTTCCTAAGACCAATAATAAACATAATTATAATTTTAGGTAATTTCTTACATCAGTGTTGCCATAAGTCGACCAATAACGAGGAATATTTACTGTACAAACTTCTGCAAAACTCAATATGGGCGGACAGTGGCTGATTCTACTTAACTATAATTCATTCTATTTCTCTCTTATATGAGTTTATTAAATAATATTAAATTCACTCAACTTAAATATGTAATCATAGCTTCATATATCATCCATTGTAAGATTTATGTGTTCAATTAATGTCATATCAATTACCAGTCGAAACGAAATTGATGCGTCGATAACAGGAATACACTCGTAATTCACGGTTAATTGTCAACATTGAACTGGTAACTACAGAAAGAACATTGGCTTTTCCCCAGCAGTGGCCGCGTTCGTCCCCACCATAGCAATCCACGACTTAGCAAGGTGTGGCTCCATGTTTGCTTATCCTAGTCTCCTCGTTTTCTTATGGGTGATCTTGAAGGTAGTTTTCTTTGATCGTTTTAAAGGAGTAACATTATAAATTTTTAACATGCGCCTTGTATGCAGAAAGCTTGTATTTCAGTTTAGATTTTGAGAAAGATTAAATAGGTGAGAACAGTCGGACATGAACTAAAAAACAAAACGTATTATCTTAGGTAATTATTAAGCAAACGATTTAGACTTAGAAAAAAATTGTATGCAGTTTTTTATGTTAAATACCGTATTTACCTCTTGGGCACCCATTATACTGTAAATGGCCATGCCGAGGCCATTGGCGTGTGTAAGATCCCTCCATTGTTCTTGATAATTTTGTCAAGGGCTATTATGAAGCCAAGTACTGTTGTTGATGCCACAACTTTGGTTGGTATACCGTTCCATAGGTCTACCAGCCTCTGTGTGAAGAAGTGGTTCCTTATGCTCATTCTACATGATAACTTTGCAAGCTTGTAGTTATGTCCTCTCGTGTTGGTGATGCGTGACATCACAAACAAATGGCCTGGGCGATGAAGAAAGTTTGGAGAATGTTTAGTTGTTGAGTTTCGTTAATGTTGACCCCACCAGGGCTTCGAAGCAGAGGGAAAATGTGGAATTAAAAACAGCAAAAATAATTTAATAAAATTTAAACTTAATTTTTGACCAGGGGTGTCTCAGTCTTTATTGTACAAAGAGAATGAATAGCCGGAGCCGTGCTATAAGGTATAACTTGTGTGAAGAATGGCTGCATGGAAGGAACATGACAATCTGTTACCTAGTGGCTCAATTCCCGACTTTGTGTGTAAGATGTGCCTAGATCCTCAACAGTCTACACCTTCAGTACAGTTGCCGAATAACTTCCCATTTTCTTTCCTCCTTCACTAGAGTGATCCTGAGGGGGGCGGGGCTTGTTCTTCCGCCTTTGTCCTAGCCTCCTCGTTTCGTAAGGGGGAGGTGACAGGTGTAGAATCAGCCACTGTCCGCCCATATTGAGTTTTGCAGAAGTTTGTACAGTAAATATTCCTCGTTATTGGTCGACTTATGGCAACACTGATGTAAGAAATTACCTAAAATTATAATTATGTTTATTATTGGTCTTAGGAACCTTAATGAATCTGTACCTAGAGTTATATGGAAGTAAATCTTTTTCTCCCTCTAATGTTTTATTTTGGTACAATATTCCTAAACGATAAGTTACTGAAAACATTAACTTTAAATATTTAGCCATTGTAAGTAGCTGCATTGTTCTGGTGTATGGTCAGCCAAGTACATTATCTAAACATATCAAGGAGGTGTAATGAGACAGCGTTAGTCGACCAGGGAAGCCACACTCGCTCGTTCGGTGTTGTCCAAGTAGGGCTAAAGAAACTGGTGGTGTTAGTGTGTCAATATTGAGCTCTGTATTTATGTTGTAAAGCCAATAGCCCGTTCACTGTAGTGCTGATTATTCTACAAAATAATGTAGCCTAAAACTTTCGTTCAGAATTGATGTAAATAACTACAGTAAGTATTTACGCCTGTGTGTAGTGAGTGAATGACAACAACTTGTGGGGCGGTGTGCACCTACTGTGTTCCCGAGGCTGTTTCATAAGCAAGACATTATCACTGATGTATTCCACAATTACCCAATTGAAGTCCAATTTGTTCTTTGTCTCGCTGGCTCCTTAACGTCTTGTGTAAGTTACCACATCCTGCACTGTGACCACATCCTACACTATGACCACATCCTGCACTGTGACCACATCCTGCACTGTGACCACATCCTACATTGTGACCACATACTACACTGCGACCACATCCTGCACAATGACCACATCCTACCCTGTGACCACATCCTACACTGCCATTAACCCGTCCCCTCCTCACCTGTAGTAGGGAGACAGTGCTCTGGGGAGGTTAGTGGGGACCTGTAGTAGGGAGACAGTACTCTGGGGAGGTAAGTGGGGACCTGTAGTAGCGAGACAGTGCTCTGGGGAGGTTAGTGTGGACCTGTAGTAGCGAGACAGTGCTCTGGGGAGGTAAGTGGGGACCTGTAGTAGCGAGACAGTGCTCTGGGGAGGTTAGTGGGGACCTGTAGTAGCGAGACAGTGCTCTGGGGAGGTTAGTGTGGACCTGTAGTAGCGAGACAGTGCTCTGGGGAGGTTAGTGGGGACCTGTAGTAGCATATTATAGTTTAAAAACGCAATGGTAACAGACACATTAAGAGGACTGAAACAGCTTGACAAACAGACTACAGAATCAAAACATTTCCACACTGTAATAAGGCGACTGTACTAATAACCCTCAAGTACACATATCAAATTTCTATAAAATAATCTTGAACAAATTTGTACATTATTCTATGGTCCAAATGTTCAATGAAAGTTCTAAAGTGGTGAGATTGTGAACTGTATAGATTCCAGCACATCACCAGTCTGCACATCACCGGTCTACACGTCACCAGTCTGCACATCACCAGTCTACACGTCACCAGTCTGCACATCACCGGTCTGCACATCACCGGTCTGCACATCACCAGTCTGCACATCACCGGTCTGCATATCACCAGTCTGCACATCACCGGTCTGCACATCACCAGTCTGCACATCACCGGTCTACACATCACCAGTCTCATCCAGTCTGCACATCACCAGTCTGCACATCACCGGTCTACACGTCACCGTCACATCACCGGTCTGCACATCATCACCGGTCTGCACATCACCAGTCTGCACATCACCTGGTCTGCACATCACCGGTCGCACATCACCAGTCTGCACATCACCGGTCTACACATCACCAGTCTGCACATCACCAGTCTGCACATCACCAGTCTGCACATCACCGGTCTACACGTCACCAGTCTGCACATCACCGGTCTGCACATCACCGGTCTGCACATCACCGGTCTGCACATCACCGGTCTGCACATCACCGGTCTGCACATCACCACAGGGGCACAATAGGAGACGTGAGAAGGCAGCTTGTTCGCTCTCTCAGACTTCGTGGCCAAACAGATATCCCCAGAAATGAGTAAAAAACAAACATTATACCTACACCTTCCTCACCACCTGTAGTCAGCATGTACACAATATACAGGACTGACAGTTTTATAAAACAAATTTTCTAGAGGCTGGAGACAGTACACAATATACAGGATTGACAGATAAACAAGTTTTCTTGAGGATTAAGACAAAAACTATCTTGTTTGACTTTTGTTTTTGTAAATTGTCTGACGTCTGTCAGAGATACCCACAAAATGTTCTATACTACTGAGGGTATACACAAACACTTGTTGTCTTAAAAGTAGGTTTTATTCTCGTACGGGAGATATATATATAGTAGGACGCAGAAGCCGGTGGTCACGCCACGAGGACTCTGTCTTCTCTCTCTACATCTATCTATGTATTACTAGCGCTGGCCTGTACAGATGCCAGCATTCACAAGCTGAATACATAAAGTATAAATATGATAATTTATATACCTAACATGGTGCACAATAAATGGAATATTATATAGAATTAATACATGTTCTGCAATACTTTACAATACATAATTAATAAGAGTAATATAAGAGTAATATAATAATACACAGCTGAAGGTACTACTTTGTGTCCATATCATACCACTCCCTCCCCTCTATACGCTCATAGTTTCATCTTGAGCGGACCTTTTGTTTCTGAGTCGCTCGGACCTGCGGAGTACTGGGGCAGAAACACAAGGTGGGGATGGATTTACTTTAAAGACATCAACATTAGGGGACTCAACTGGGGAAGGGTCAACACTAGGCAGCTCCACAGGTCGGAGGAAACGACGGTTCCTCCACCATACTCTACCACTAGGAAGACGCACTTGGTAGTCCCTGGACCGGCCAATACCCATGACAACCCCAACCTTGTCCCAGCGGTGAGATACCAGATCTTGAATCCTGATCTGCCGCTCGTTCTGCTGCACGGCGGTCACATTCCTCAGTCTTGGCCTGCCACTCTTGAGAAAAAGACTTCGGGTGGGCAGGAACACAAGACCTGAGATGATGTCCGTATAGAACCTGGGCTGGGGAGCGTCCGGTGAAGTTCGGGGTGTTGCGTAACTCCAACAAACCTCGATCGAAGTCCTCGCAGTCGATATTTCCTGAGGGTGACACCTTATGGATCAGGTGCTTCACAGTCTTGACTGCGGCTTCAGCGTGTCCATTCGCCTGGGGGTAGTGGGGCGAGGTCACGACATGACGGACTCCCCAACGGTCCATGAAGTCCCGGAACTCGTGGCTGGTGAACTGGGGTCCTCCATCAGTCCCGAGGCGGAGGGGAACACCAACTTCTCTGAAGTAATGCCTGAAGCTCCGGATGGTAGCAGTAGCCGTTGTATCACTACCACAGGGGACGACAACAGGCCATCCAGACAGTCGGTCGGCAATGACAAGGAAGGACTTCCCTGCAACTGCAAAGAAGTCGGCCGACACAGACTCGAAGGGTCTTGAAGGGTTATCGTCGCACATTAAAGGTTCCTGTTGCTGGCTGGGTTGCAGAGTCTGACACGGCTCACAGGCACGGACGGTACTTGCAATGTCCGCGTCGATTCCGGGCCAAAATACAGTCTGCTTCGCCCGTCGCTTGGTGGCCTCCACTCCTCGATGGCTGTCGTGAAGGCGGGTCAAGGTACGGCGGCGTAGGACAGCAGGAATGACTACTCGTGGACCATACAAGACGAGGTCTCCGTCACAATAGAGGTCCTAGCGTATCTTCCAGTACGGGAGTAGCGATTCATGAAGGTCGTATGGGTTAGATGGAAATCCCTGAGACACACAGTCGACGAGCCGGATGTAGGAAGGGTCGGCCCGGGCTGCGGTGCGGAGATCTTCAAGGGTCTTGTCTGCATCCGGTGCTGTAGACTCTTCTGATGTGAAGACGGCCTTCAATGAGACTACTGACTTAAGGGATGCGGCAGCTGTAGAACACAACATCTCGTCCTCTGGGGTGGGGCGACTGACAGGGGCGCGGGACAGGGCATCCGGGATGCACAACAGCTTACCCGCACGCCACACAGCCGTGAAGAGATAAGGCGAGAGCTTCTCTTTCAGACGTTGAAGGCGAGGATTCTCTACTGCATCCAAAGAGTAGTGATTGATTATAGGTATAAGGGGGCGATGATCCGTGAAGAGGGTGAAGTGCTGAAGTCCTATCAGGTAGAAGCGACACTTCGCCATCGCCCAGACAACAGCCAACATCTCCAGCTCAATCGTGGCATATCGGGTCTCAGCGTCGGTCAGGAACCGGGATCCACACTGAATTAAGCGGAGTTGTCCACCGCCATGGTCCTGCAGAAGGGCGTAACCAACGCCGTAGAGTCTGGAGGCGTCAGTCTGGAGGACGGTGGGTAGGGCTGGGTCATAACAGGCGAGGACAGGTGGACTCAAGAGGGCCTGCTTGACTCGCTGGAAGGCCTCTTGATGATCTGGGGTCCACAGGAATGTCCTCCTGGGGCTCAGCAGGGGGCGTAACGGCTGGGCTGCGGCGGAGATGTCAGGTGTGAATTCAGCCAGCTGATTGACCAGACCCAAAAGAGAACGGGGTCTGTCAGGTTGGCAGGGGTTGGAAAATCCCTGATTCCACTTACTTTCTCCGGGTCAGCTGCGATGCCTGATGCTAAGAGAGTGTACCCGCAGAAGTTCACTGATGGAGCGGCGACTACAAACTTGCCAGCGTTGAGGGTAATCCCGTACTTTCGACATCTGGTGAGAACTTCGTATATCCGGGAGAGGTGGGCACAGTAGTCTTCGTCGTGGAGTAAGATAACATCAACCACCTTGACACAATTCGTGACTCCTTGAAGGGCCGCGTCGCCACGTTGACAGAATGCATCGCCCATAGCGGCAAATCCCATGGGGCCTCTGCAATACTGGTATCTTCCAAATGGTGTGATGAATGTGGTCAAGTGTTGGTCTTCTTCGGCCAACTCGATCTGCCAATAACCACATAAGGCGTCCATAGTTGTAAAAAACTTCGCCTTTGGGTCCACATTTCGAACAGCTGCGAAGGGTGTGGGTGAAGGGTGGGCTGGACGGGAAACTTGCTGGTTAAGTTTTGACAGATTGGTGGTGATCCGTACTCCACCACGAGGTTTGGCGACGGGGACGAGAGGGTGGCACCAAGGTGAAGGTTCGTCTCCGGCCGGTTTGATGATTCACTGAGCAACCATGGAGTCAAGCTCTTGTCTAACTAGCTCCTTGTAGGCGTGAGGAATCAAACGAGGGGTGTGGATGGCAAAAGGTGTAGCACCATCCTTAAGATGAATCTTCATAGGTGGACCCACCATCGGCTTGAGTGGTGTGGATCCTAAAGATTTCTTATTAACCAACACGTCAGCAAACTCCTTGAGAAGGTAAGCTCTTGTGTCAGAAGGGGACGTGTTAGTAGAGATAGGGAATTCCTTCAACCTGTTGACATGGGTGACCTTTAAGATAGGTTTAGGGAATTCCTTGTAAATAATGGCCAACTCTTGACAATGGCCATATGATAAAAGCGGAGTCGGGATACCATCATCAAGGGTTGTTAATCCGGATCTTTATATAAATGCCGTAATACGCCCTTCCTGTTTCAAGTATCTCAGGGTTGTTAATCCGGATCTTTATATAAATGCCGTAATACGCCCTTCCTGTTTCAAGTATCTCAGGGTTGTTAATCTGGATCTTTATATTAATGCCATAATACGCCCTTCCTGTTTCAAGTATCTCAGGGTTGTTAATCCGGATCTTTATATTAATGCCGTAATACGCCCTTCCTGTTTCAAGTATCTCAAGGTTGTTAATCCGGATCTTTATATTAATGCCGTAATACGCCCTTCCTGTTTCAAGTATCTAAGGGTTGTTAATCCGGATCTTTATATTAATGCCGTAATACGCCCTTCCTCTTTCAAGTCTCTTATCCTTATCTAAGGATCTTATCAGAAGAACAATATTCATAAGTGTAATTTCCCTAGGTATAACTTGGTTAGTTTCCGGGACTTTCTGGTTATCCACTGCCGTGATATTTTCTAGGGTAATCCACTTATCTTATCTTTTTGACCATTAATTAATTTATCTAGGTTTTCTTAATGGCCACCTCAGGATTTGTTAAACAGATGGCGTTGCTCGTGGTGCTGGGTAGGTAGATCAGGACAATAGATGGCGTGGTTCGTAGTGCTGGGTAGGTAGATCATGACAATTGGTGGCGGGGTTTGTAACAGAGGTTTCAGATATATTCCGTTCTCCCTCGATAAGTCTCTACTCAAGTCTTCACTCACGAGAGACAGACGTAAACAAGCTTCACAGACAAGCTTGCCGTCTACGTTTCTAACACTCATAGTTACATTGAGTAAATTACTTAGGTGAAATAAACTGGGGTGCCTATTGTCCACTACACTGCAGAGGGAAACTAATAGTAGTTAATGTTGGTAAAATCCGTCGACATCATGAAAGAGAAGTGAGAGTGACGCCACCCAGACTTGTGTGTGAACAAGTCTCGTGAGGTCGTGTTGTTGATGTTCACCATGACGTGTGGTAAGTAGCCCTGGCTAGCCTGTAGCCTCGCCGTTACCCTGGACACTAGACAAGCTAGACCCATGCCCCTGTAGTCCTCTTCGGTCCTCAGCATGCCCAGGGCACCAAACGTGGATGAGGTAATCCCGGACACGGGGACCTCCTCATTTCTAGCAGCTGACATGTCGCCCAGCTCCACCGACGTGTCCTCCGCAACGGTTTGGTCCAAATACACGCCTACAGACGGCACTTTTTGGATAAATCTCCACATGGTCTCCAGAGGCGAGTCCTTAGCGTACTGGCTGGTCTCGAGGAGGTGCTGCAAACCGGCTTTACCCAGCAGACGGACACAGAACCCCGCCCTACACCTGGAGGAGAGGAGAGACGGGTTACTCAGAGCCATAAGCCCCAGGACCACCCTCTGCTCCTATATCAAGTTGCTACACCATTAATTGTGAGTGATGTGTTTTCTCTTCTTCCTTCCTTTATCAAGTTTTCTTCCCATCATATGACAGACAGCCAGTTCACATTTAGCTAAGTCAATCGTCTTAATAATATCTCGTCAGTGTGGCTAGCAACTGTTTACCTGGCAATTAACTATTTATCCTACCAGTTACCATTTACCCATTGGTGTCCAGGTGAAGGTGCGTTACCTACCTGAGGGGCTGAGTGTACAGGTGAGGGTGTGTCACCTACATGAGGGGCTGAGTGTCCAGGTGAGGGTGCGTCACCTACCTGAGGGGCTGAGTGTCCAGGTGAGGGTGTGTCACCTACCTGAGGGGCTGAGTGTCCAGGTGAGGGTGTGTCACCTACCTGAGGGGCTGAGTGTCCAGGTGAGGGTGGTAGGTGAAGGTGTGACACTGGACGCTGTCGAGGCTGAGTCCTAGGTGGTGGGTGACCTCCTTGATGGGGCCCAGCAGGTAGTGAGGCATACACCCTATGTGCAGGTTCCCATGCCAGTCCACCAGGGGCGTCTCTTTCAGCGCCTTCTGCAGCTGGCACACCTCACGTTCCCGGCAATAGACGGTGAACTGAGAAGCCACGTCCTGGTGTGGGCGGGAGGGGGGGGGGTGCGTATAAACAAATATACAGATGGTAGCCTTTGGTTAATTAGGTTAAGTTAGGTTAGGTTAGCATTACGATAATTAATCATCAGGTACAATAAGCTGGGGAATTAATCATCAGGTACAATAAGCTGGGGAATTAATCATCAGGTACAATAAGCTGGGGGATTAATCTTCAGGTGCAATAAGCTGGGGGATTAATCTTCAGGTGCAATAAGCTGGGGAATTAATCATCAGGTACAGTAAGAACATAAGAACATAAGAAAGTGGGATACTGCAGGAGGCCGACTGGCCCATACAGGGCAGATCCCTTTCACACCCATCCCAGCACTTCCATGTGCCTATCCAACTTCGTCTTGAAGCTCCCTAGCGTCCCCGATCCTACTATAGCACTCGGTAGCCTATTCCACATATCCACAACTCTATTACCAAACCAGTGCTTGCCTATATCCTTTCTGAATCGGAATTTATCTAATTTAAAGCCATTTGTTCTAGTTATTTCGTTATTACTGAGCTTCAGAACATCTTCCATTTTACCCTTGTTAATCCCACTTACCCACTTGAACACCTCTATCATATCTCCCCTAACTCTACGCCTCTCTAATGAATGCAAGCCTAAGCTTTTCAGTCTTTCTTCATATGGAAGGTTTCTAATATTATGGATCATTTTTGTCATTCTTCTTTGTACTCTCTCCAAAGAATCTATGTCCATTCTATAATAAGGACACCAGAATTGAACCGCATAATCCATGTGTGGCCTCACTAATGCTAGGTAAAGTTTCAAGATAACGTCAGCAGTTCTGTTACTCACACTCCTAGATATGAACCCAAGAATCCTGTTTGCCTTGTTGCGAACGCTAATACATTGTTTTCTAGGTTTCAAGTCGTTGCTAACAAATACACCTAGATCTTTTTCACAATCTGAGTTTTATATTTCCGTGTTACCTAGTTTATACTTAACGTTTGTATTCGTCTTCCCTATCTGTAGTACCTTGCATTTATCAGTATTAAAATTCATTTGCCAGTCTACTGACCACTCATGTAAGGTATCTAGATCTCTTTGAAGGTGTTCAAAGTCACTGTCTGAATTTATCACTCTCCCCATTTTGGTATCATCTGCAAATTTACTAATCCTACTAGTTATACCTAAATCAAGATCATTAATGAATATAACAAACAGCAGAGGGCCTAATACAGATCCCTGGGGAACTCCGCTTTTGACCGCACCCCAGTCTGACTTAAATCCATTTATGCTGACTCTTTGTTTCCTACCAGTTAACCATGACCTAATCCATTTTAATAATGATCCACCTATTCCATGTGCTTCTACCTTCCTTATCAATCTCTCATGAGGGACTCTATCGAATGCTTTACTGAAATCTAAATAAATTATATCATATGACTTATCATTATCTACAGCTTCATATACTTCTGAGAAAAAGCTAAGCAAATTTGTGAGACAAGAACGTCCCTGGGTGAACCCGTGCTGAGAAGAATGAATTAAGTTGAATGTTTCAAGGTGGCTTCTGATTTTTGTAGCAATATATATAATTGACTCTAGCAAAGACTACAGACTCATTGCCCTCACCAATCTCTACCCAAATACTTTCATTGTCGCTATTTGTTTTAATGTTTGATTTATTGCAGCTTTTTAATGACACCCTGATATACACTGCTACACCGCCCCCTCTCCTTCCTACTCTGTCAAATTTAAATAGGTTATATCCTGGAATATGAAATTCTGCTAAAAAATGTTTGCTGTTTGAATTATTCCATGTTTCCGTTATTGCAATTATATCTATGTTCTCTTTACTAACAATGGCCCTGAGCTGGTCCATTTTGTTACACAGGCTTCTACTATTAGTATAATAAACACTCAATATATTTCTTCCGTTTCTATCTGTTTTACATTTATTACTTTGATGTTTGTTATTATGACTAACTATATTTTCAGCATTATCTACTTCTGTTTCACTGCTGTTATTTTCACATGGTATTTTCCTCTCTTTACCATTGATGGGATTTGGACATATTAAAACCCCACCTTTACTACCCTGTCAACTATCTTCGCTAGCACCGCCACCCCCTTCCTACTTAAATGCACCCCATCCCTTGCATACATACTATCATCACCATAGTACAGGCTCCAACTATCAATGAATGGCGTCGACAGCTCTTTACACTGTTCTTCCAACCAGCAATTGAAACCAATTGCACGGGACATCCATTCACGACTGGCACCACGTCTAGGTAGGATAGAGCAAGCAATAGGAGTTCCACCCTTCACCCTAATCTTATCTAGAGCTTCCCTATACAGCTTACGCAGTTCGACACTGGTAAGCTTACCTACGTCATTGCCTCCTGCACTGAGTAAGACTATGGGGTTGTCTCCACAGTCATCAATGACGTTCTCCACTCTCTCCAGTACTCTACCTATCCCTGCCCCGGGGAGACACTCGAGCTTCCTAACTTTAGTGCAGAGATTGTTACCTAAATACTTCACCATCGAGTCTCCCATGACAGAAACACATTTGACCTTACCTGAGTGTGGTGATTTCTTACCTGCGCTACTCCCTCTCTCCACACTAACAGAGGGAGTAGCACTCGTGGTGTTACTAGCACCTTCCTCACACTCGTCACTTAAGGTGCTGAACCTGTTGTTTAGGTCTACAGCTGAGTGCCTTTTTAGAGTGCATTTTGTAGCACTAGCAGCAACTACCTTCCATGAATCCACTTCAACTTCACCGTCCTTCACGACACTGGCAAAGGTTTTCTTCTCCTCTAAAACTAGCTTCAAGGCTAAGTTTTCGCCCTTGAGACTCTGGACCTCCTTCTCAACCTTCTCCAGTCGGTCTTGCAAGGCAAGACAAAGCTGGAGAACGTGAGAGGTGGTCGAGTACTCGTCAGCAGCTGCCATGTCACTATGTCACGGGAAAATGGAAACAACGGAGCACCTTAGCTTTCGTCATTATTCAAGACATCTTCAGAGGCAACTGACATCTTCAGAGGCAACTGACATCTTCAGAGGCAACTGGGGGATTAATCATCAGGTACAATAAGCTGGGGGATTAATATTCAGGTACAATAAGCTGGGGGATTAATCATCAGGTACAATAAGCTGGGGGATTAATCATCAGGTACAATAAGCTGGGGGATTAATCATCAGGTACAATAAGCTGGGGGATTAATCATCAGGTACAATAAGCTAGGGGATTAATCATCAGGTACAATAAGCTGGGGAATTAATATTCAGGTAAGCTGGGGGATTAAATAAGCAATAAGCTGGGGGATTAATCATCATGTTGTTACGAACCCCTCCACCCAGCACTACGAACCACGCCATCTATTGTCTTGATCTACCTACCCAGCACCACGAGCAACGCCATCTAGGGACGAGACACGAGTATGACTCGTCTTAGTTAACACTCCGGGGTTTCCCTTCTCCATATCCTGGTTGTTGCGTCACTTCCTCCAAGTCTTCTTTGTGAGCTCCAATTCGAGGAGAGAGACTTGGCTCTGGGAAGTGACCACAGGATCATCTATCCTCTAAACCTACGGTGCAGTGACTACCTACCGTCTTCTACAATACTCAGCCTTACTCGTCAGCCATCTCAGCTCCTCACTTAAGTACTTGTATCTTGTATTGCCTCCCCCACGTCCACTTGCTTCAAAATGGTTTATGTTGTATTAATATGTATATACTGTTAATGTTTAGGTTAAGTTTGGTTAAGGGTAATTTATAAGCTGAATATTTTGTTTAGGGATTTATGGTACTTTATTATACACAACGAAAACTCGCATCCTTTGTCTACCCTTTTATAGTCCGATTGTCTTTGTTTTTTTTTTTTTTGTTACCTGTTGGGATCTGGGTAGACGTATAACTATATTCTAAATCCCCAACTCTCGTAACAATCAGGTACAATAAGCTGGGGGATTAATATTCAGGTACAATAAGCTGGGGGATTAATCATCAGGTACAATAAGCTGGGGGATTAATATTCAGGTACAATAAGCTGGGGGATTAATCATCAGGTACAGTAAGCTGGGGGATTAATCATAAGGTACAATAAGCTGGGGGATTAATCATCAGGTGATGTTTCCCCGTACGTGGAGCCGTCAGGACACACCTAGCGGGCATCTCCTCAACTACAGCACAAACAACGAAGTCAAAAGCTGTAGAAATTATACCTGTAGAGTCTGTTACAGTGTCTGGATATATCACCTTGGCGTTTATAAATCCAGCTCGTGTAATATCCAGACCCGGGGGGTGGGGGGGACATTTATCGCCTGGCTTATGGTGAGAGTTACTGTATAAGGACATCTTTCACTCACGTTGTTCCGCCACATGACGACGTGAGAATCTGGTGAATCGTCCAACACGTAGAAAGTTCCCGTGGAGCACAACCGTCGAGCGTGAAACAGCAGGTTGTTGTGCATCTGTCCGGGAGGAGAAGCGAAGTTAACGCCAGCAGCTACAGTACAGGAACGAATGGCCGTGTTGTCACTTGACTAATTAATTCACATTTCTCTGTCATCTCTTTCGAAATCCATAGTTTATATCTGACAAACTGTCCATTTCTTCAGTGCTCACCGTGCAGCAGGAGGGTCAGCAGTACAGTACTCACCGTGCAGCAGGAGGGTCAGCAGTACAGTACTCACCGTGCAGCAGCAGGGTCAGCAGTACAGTACTCACCGTGCAGCAGGAGGGTCAGCAGTACAGTACTCACCGTGCAGCAGCAGGGTCAGCAGTACAGTACTCACCGTGCAGCAGTAGGGTCAGCAGTACAGTACTCACCGTGCAGCAGGAGGGTCAGCAGTACAGTACTCACCGTGCAGCAGTAGGGTCAGCAGTACAGTACTCACCGTGCAGCAGGAGGGTCAGTGCAGCAGGAGGGTCACAGTACTCACCGTGCAGCAGGAGGGCCAGCAGTACAGTACTCACCGTGCAGCAGTAGGGTCAGCAGTACAGTACTCACCGTGCAGCAGTAGGGTCAGCAGCACAGTACTCACCGTGCAGCAGCAGGGTCAGCAGTACAGTACTCACCGTGCAGCAGCAGGGTCAGCAGTACAGTACTCACCGTGCAGGAGTATGGGATGTCTTGCTTGAGAGTCTCAGCCAACCTGAACAGTTGCCCCTCGTCCGTCACTCTCCTGAAGACCATCACTGACCAGCTCTCACTCGTACCACAGTGTTACAAAGGTTCAAGCTTCCTGGATCACGTTACAGACGGATGCTGCAGGAGAAAGTGTCAAGCTGAAGTTGGTCTTTTGTAGTGTACAGCTTAATGTAACAAGCTTCAAATTATTATTGGATGTGTTTACTGTGATGATGGTAGTGTGATTTATTTATTTATTTTATTTATTTTACAGGGATTAGCCCACCCGGGCATAGTCACTGACCCACATCGGGGCCTGGGGCGGGAAAATATAATAATAATAATAATAATAATAATAGTTATCGCCGCTGGCTTATAAATGCTGGTGTCAGTTGTTGACGATCGCTGTCTTCCTCGAACAAACATTGGATCTTTCAGCAACCCCCCCACGCGGCCTGTTGCCTCGTGAAATGTGGCGGCTGGGGAAGGGCGGTGTTTACGGATAAAGAGTTCCTGATTCTACTGAATGGGGTGACGTGGCTCTCATGACACAGATCGCCCTCTCGAGTGATGCCCCCCCCACGCGACCTGTGACCTCGCCAGATACGGCGGCGGGGGATGTTTACCGCCGGCGTCAGTGCTGGCACCCTGGGAGTGTTATCACCGCTTGCGTCAGTACTGGCAAGTGAGTATTTAATGGTTTAAAAGGGTGGCGTGGCCGCCTGGACTAGAGGAGATCGCTCACTCGAGTGATGCTGTGAGGACCAGCCCTCGAGTGATGCTGTAAGGAGCTGCCTTCTGCTCGCACGGATAAACACCACACAAGCCTGTCCAAGAATTTGTGCTGAGATAATTTACACAGTACTGTTGTCTCTTGGAACACCATACTGGTCTGCATTTACCTGCACTTGTTTTGACCACATCAATAAATACTGAATGCATCAACAGGCGGGTTTTTTTTATTTATTGGGCACCCCCCCCCCCTACATCCTTGTGTAAGGTGAAGCGCAGAAGCGTTTACAGCGCCCAACAGGGAAGCATGTTAAGTTCATGCTTGCCTTTATGTCTCATGAGTTAAGGGCGTGTTTCAATCATTCCGTTTGACTTGCCCGTCACCTGAACGTCCTTATTCCCAAGGCGTTTATAATAATAATAATAATAATAATAATAATAAAGAACTAGAAAGAAACACAAAAGTGGAAAAAAAAGATCAATAGTGAGAAACAATATATGTATGTTGTGTTTGTTAACGCTCATAGGAGCGTTATTGGTTCTTGGTTTTGGGTCCACCGATCTGTCTGTGAAGTATGGTGCTGCATCGGCCGGTGTTCAGTGGTTATGGGTTCCTGAGTGTCAATGCTTCCGGGAAGTGGGTATGACGGGTGGAAACACGTTCCCTCTCCCTCCAATGGGATGTTCCCATCCCTGAAGCGCTGAGTGTCGGGAACCCTCCTTGGGTGGGTGTCGAGGTGTAGCAGCTAGACACTCCTGGTTCCGGCGGTTGACAACGGGTGTCTCGTGCATACCTCGTTGTGGCTGTCATCCCTTCACTCGTTTCCAGAAAGGGTTTTCCTCATGGTAATGACAGCATCTCACCAAAGTATCGCCTAAAGTCTGAAGTTGCTCCATATGATCTTTCATATTCTGCATCATTGCCGTCAATTGGGTGAACGTCAACTGTTAATCCCCCGATTACCGTGGCTGTGTGAGTGACCGGTTAGCATTTCGGTCGTTCAGGGCCTCCAGGTCTTCTATGCTGGTTAGGCTGGTCTCCTCTGCCTTGTTTCCTTCCATGACTGGTGACACAGTGGACAGCTATAGAGACGTTCGGTTAAGCAGGAACGCTCTTCAACTGACGCGTCTGCTTGTTTATAAAAATGTCATATAACTGAGGTTATACAAATGATGTCATACAATTTGAAGTCATGTAAGCGATGTCATACAACTGAAGTCGTATAAGCGATGTCATACAACTGAAGTAATATAAGCGCTGTCATACAATCACGACCACAATGAGACTCGAGTTGATGTCACACAGTTTTAACCTGTAATACAACTGAAGTAATATAAGCGATGTCATACAATCACGACCACAATGAGACTCGAGTTGATGTCACACAGTTTTAACCTGTAATACAACTGAAGTAATATATGCGATGTCATACAATCACGACCACAGTGGTGACACACGAGCGACGTCCCTTCAGCCACGTGACGTGCAATACGCACGCACGAGTGATGTCACACAAACACGACTACAGTGAGACTCGAGTTGATGTCACACAATTGGAGTTGATGTCACACAGACGCGTGCCATGCGCACGAGTGATGTCACACACGAGCTAGGATGTCACACTAACACAACCACAGAGACCCACAATCAATGTAGGGACTCGTTACACAACTGATGTCACAAGCACTACTGCGGCGCCCTTACTTGTACATAACATAAGAACATAAGAATGGAGGAAACTGCAGCGGGCCTATTGGCCCATACTGGGCAGTCCCGTTTACACCCAACCCCTATTGCTCATATGAGCATCCAACCTATGTTTGAAGCAATTCAGCGTATTCGAGTTAATGATGATATTTGGTAACTTGTTCCATTCATCCACTACTCTGTTTCCAAACCAGTGTTTACCTATTTCACGCCTAAATCTAAATTTGTCTAATTTAAAACCATTGTTACGAGTTCGCTCCTGGTTGATAGTTTCAGTACCTTTGTAATATCCTCTTTGTTTAGCCCTGCCTTCCACTTATACACCTCTATCAGGTCGCCCCTCGCTCTACGTCTCTCGAGGGAGTGCAAATTAAGATGCTTTAACCTGTCTCTATACTCAAGGTTCCTAATGCCCGGGATTAGTCTTGTCATTCTCCTCTGAATTCTTTCCAAGGATTCTATATCCATTCTGTAATACGGTGACCAGAACTGAACTGCGTAATCCAGGTGTGGTCTCACAAGAGCAAGATACAGTTTTAGGATGACCTCGCTAGTCTTGTAACTAACACTCCTTTGTATGAACCCAAGTACTTTATTAGCCTTGTTACGAGCAAAAACACATTGTTTACTTGGCTTAAGGTTCCTACTTATCATTACTCCTAAATCTCTCGCAGTCGGATTTCTCTATGGCATCGTTGTTCATCTGGTATCTGGTTTCCCTGTTTACATCTCCTATACTGAGTACTTTACATTTGTCGACGTTGAATTTCATCTGCCATTTTTCAGACCATTCGAAAAATTTGTTTAGATCTTCCTGTAGTTTTGCCTAGTCCTCGTCAGATTTGATAACACGTCCTATTTTAGTGTCATCAGCAAATTTACTTATGTTGCTGTCAATGCCGATATCTATGTCGTTTATGTATAGAATAAATAATAATGGTCCAAGTACTGAGCCTTGGGGAACTCCACTAGTGACGTTCCTCCAATGGGACTCAGTGCCGTTAATGCTCACTCGCTGTTTCCTGTCCTGTAACCACGCCCTAATCCATTTAAGGATGTCACCTTTGATGCCATGAGTTTCTACCTTTCTAATTAGTCTTTCGTGGGGGACTCTGTCGAAGGCTTTGCTAAAGTCGAGATATACCACATCATAATTGTGCCCCTCATCCACCGATTCGAAAACTGATGAAAAGAATGTTAATAGATTAGTTAGGCAAGAACGTCCGCTTGTGAAGCCATGCTGGGAATCATTGATCAATCGGTGCTTCTCCAGGTGATTTCGAATAGTTTGAAATGATTGCTTCCAGTAATTTGCCTACTATTGATGTTAGACTGATTGGGCGGTAGTTAGAGGATAGTGATCTATCCCCCTTCTTGAAAATCGGTATTACATTCGCTATCTTCCAGGATTCTGGTACTACACCTGTTTTTAATGACATGTTAAACAACTTTGCTAAGGGCATACTAAGCTATTCCTTTAATACTCTGGCACATATCTCATCGGGACCAGGTGACTTATTAGGCTTTAGTTTGTCTATTTTCTTACTAACATCGTTACTAGTCACTACTATCTCACTTAATTTGTTTTCTTCACTATCTCTGAATAGAGTCGGTGCCTCGGGTAACATGTTTAAATTTTCGGTGGTGAAAACTGTTGAAAAATATTTATTCAAATTATTGCTCATTTCTCTGTCGTTATCAGTGAGCTCGCCGAAGTCTGACCATATTAGTCCAATCTTTTCTCGTGTTTTAGTTTGATACATTTGGTAGAATCCTTTGGGATTTGTCTTCGCCTCCCTTGCTATCCTTACCTCATTATTCCTCTTTGCTTTCCTTATCTCGGTTTTAACCCTACTCGCCAATACCCTATAATAGTCCCGGAGGTGAATTTCGCCACGATTTATCCTTCTACCTATAGCCTTCCTTTGGTTTTTTTTTTCCAAAGATCCTTATGTCCTCTCGTGTTGGTGATGCGTGACATCACAAACAAATGGCCTGGGCGATGAAGAAAGTTTGGAGAATGTTTAGTTGTTGAGTTTCGTTAATGTTGACCCCACCAGGGCTTCGAAGCAGAGGGAAAATGTGGAATTAAAAACAGCAAAAATAATTTAATAAAATTTAAACTTAATTTTTGACCAGGGGTGTCTCAGTCTTTATTGTACAAGGGGAATGAATAGCCGGAGCCGTGCTATAAGGTATAACTTGTGTGAAGAATGGCTGCATGGAAGGAACATGACAATCTGTTACCTAGTGGCTCAATTCCCGACTTTGTGTGTAAGATGTGCCTAGATCCTCAACAGTCTACACCTTCAGTACAGTTGCCGAATAACTTCCCATTTTCTTTCCTCCTTCACTAGAGTGATCCTGAGGGGGGCGGGGCTTGTTCTTCCGCCTTTGTCCTAGCCTCCTCGTTTCGTAAGGGGGAGGTGACAGGTGTAGAATCAGCCACTGTCCGCCCATATTGAGTTTTGCAGAAGTTTGTACAGTAAATATTCCTCGTTATTGGTCGACTTATGGCAACACTGATGTAAGAAATTACCTAAAATTATAATTATGTTTATTATTGGTCTTAGGAACCTTAATGAATCTGTACCTAGAGTTATATGGAAGTAAATCTTTTTCTCCCTCTAATGTTTTATTTTGGTACAATATTCCTAAACGATAAGTTACTGAAAACATTAACTTTAAATATTTAGCCATTGTAAGTAGCTGCATTGTTCTGGTGTATGGTCAGCCAAGTACATTATCTAAACATATCAAGGAGGTGTAATGAGACAGCGTTAGTCGACCAGGGAAGCCACACTCGCTCGTTCGGTGTTGTCCAAGTAGGGCTAAAGAAACTGGTGGTGTTAGTGTGTCAATATTGAGCTCTGTATTTATGTTGTAAAGCCAATAGCCCGTTCACTGTAGTGCTGATTATTCTACAAAATAATGTAGCCTAAAGCTTTCGTTCAGAATTGATGGAAATAACTACAGTAAGTATTTACGCCTGTGTGTAGTGAGTGAATGACAACAACTTGTGGGGCGGTGTGCACCTACTGTGTTCCCGAGGCTGTTTCATAAGCAAGACATTATCATTGATGCATTACACAATTACCCAATTGAAGTCCAATTTGTTCTTTGTCTCGCTGGCTCCTTAACGTCTTGTGTAAGTTACCACATCCTACACTGTGACCACATCCTGCACTGTGACAACATCCTACACTGTGACCACATCCTACACTGTGACCACATCCTACACTGTGACCACATCCTGCACTGTGACCACATCCTGCACTGTGACCACATCGTACACTGTGACCACATCCTACACTGCGACCACATCCTGCACAATGACCACATCCTACCCTGTGACCATATCCTACACTGCCATTAACCCGTCCCCTCCTCACCTGTAGTAGGGAGACAGTGCTCTAGGGAGGTTAGTGGGGACCTGTAGTAGGGAGACAGTGCTCTGGGGAGGTAAGTGGGGACCTGTAGTAGCGAGACAGTACTCTGGGGAGGTTAGTGGGGACCTGTAGTAGCAAGACAGTACTCTGGGGAGGTTAGTGGGGACCTGTAGTAGGGAGACAGTACTCTGGGGAGGTAAGTGGGGACCTGTAGTAGCGAGACAGTACTCTGGGGAGGCGCAGGTGGGGACCTGTAGTAGGGAGACAGTACTCTGGGGAGGTGGGTGGGGACCAGAGAAGCGAGACAGTACTCTGGGGGAGGCAAGGGGACCTGTAGTAGCGAGACAGTGCTCTGGGGAGGTTAGTGTGGACCTGTAGTAGCGAGACAGTGCTCTGGGGAGGTAAGTGGGGACCTGTAGTAGCGAGACAGTGCTCTGGGGAGGTTAGTGGGGACCTGTAGTAGCGAGACAGTGCTCTGGGGAGGTTAGTGTGGACCTGTAGTAGCGAGACAGTGCTCTGGGGAGGTTAGTGGGGACCTGTAGTAGCGAGACAGTGCCTGGGGAGGTTAGGTGGAGACTTGTGGTAGCGAGACAGTGCCTGGGGAGGTAGGGGTGGGGACCTGTAGTAGCTGGAGACAGGCATTTGGGGGGAGGTGAAGGGGGAC
Organism: Homarus americanus; assembly: GCF_018991925.1. NCBI lineage: Eukaryota > Metazoa > Arthropoda > Malacostraca > Decapoda > Nephropidae > Homarus > Homarus americanus. The sequence continues at coordinate 19,872,029 of NW_024718273.1, read as the reverse complement.
CTGTAGTAGGGAGACAGTACTCTGGGGAGGTAAGTGGGGGACCTGTAGTATGAGACAGTACTCTAGGGAGGTAAGTGGGGGACCTGTAGTAGCGAGACAGTACTTGGGAGGTAAGTGGGGACCTGTAGGAAGGAGACAGTACTGGGGAGGTTAGGGGACCTGTAGTATGAGACAGCACTTGGGGAGGTTAGTGGGGACCTGTAGTAGGGAGACAGTGCCTGGGAGTGTAAGTGGGGACTCCAGAAGGGTGGGAGAAAAGTGCTCTGGGGAGGTTAGTGGGGACCTGTAGTAGCGAGACAGTGCTCTGGGGAGGTTAGTGGGGACCTGTAGTAGGGAGACAGTACTCTGGGGAGGTAAGTGGGGACCTGTAGTAGCGAGACAGTACTCTGGGGAGGTTAGTGTGGACCTGTAGTAGCGAGACAGTGCTCTGGGGAGGTAAGTGGGGACCTGTAGTAGCGAGACAGTACTCTGGGGAGGTTAGTGGGGACCTGTAGTAGCGAGACAGTGCTCTGGGGAGGTAAGTGGGGACCTGTAGTAGCGAGACAGTACTCTGGGGAGGTTAGTGGGGACCTGTAGTAGGGAGACAGTGCTCTGGGGAGGTAAGTGGGGACCTGTGTAGCAGACAGTGGTCTGGAGGGGAGGTGGGTGGAGACAGTGCTCTGGGGAGGTTAGTGAACCTTAGTAGCGAGACAGTGCTCTGGGAGGTTAGTGGGGACCTGTAGTAGCGAGACAGTGCTCTGGGGAGGTTAGTGGGGACCTGTGTAGCAGACAGTGCTCTGGGGAGGTTAGTGGGGACCTGTAGTAGCGAGACAGTACTCCTGGGGAGGTTAGTGGGGACCTGTAGTAGGGAGACAGTACTCTGGGGGAGTAGAGTGGGGACCTGTAGTAGCGAGACAGTACTCTAGGGAGGTAAGTGGGGACCTGTAGTAGCGAGACAGTACTCTGGGAGGATGGGGACCTGTGGCAGACAGTACTCTGGGGAGGTTAGTGGGGACCTGTAGTAGGGAGACAGTACTGTGGGGAGGTGGGGACCTGTAGGAGACAGTGCTCTGGGGGGTAAGTGGGGACCTGTAAGCAAACAGTACTCTGGGGAGGTTAGTGTGGACCTGTAGTGAGACAGTACTCTGGGAGGTAACTGGGGACCTGTAGTAGACAGTACTCTGGGGAGGTTAGTGTGGACCTGGTAGCGAGACAGTGCTCTGGGGGTTAGTGGGGACCTGTAGTCGAGACAGTACTCTGGGGAGGTTAGTGTGGACCTGTAGTGCGAGACAGTGCTCTGGGGAGGTAAGTGGGGACCTGTAGTAGCAGACAGTGCGGGGAGGTTAGTGGGGACCTGTGGCGAGACAGTATAGGAAAGTGGGGACCTGTAGTAGGAGACAGTACTCTGGGGGAGGTGGGGACCTGTGTGAGACAGTACTCTGGGAGGTTAGTGTGGACCTGTAAGCGAGACAGTACTCTGGGGAGGTTAGTGGGGACCTGTAGTAGCGAGACAGTGCTCTGGGGAGGTAAGTGGGGACCTGTAGTAGCGAGACAGTACTCTGGGGAGGTTAGTTTATCTGTGTTGTAAATACTATTGAGAAACATATATACAATACACATAAATAATAGCCAAGTTGATTCAGGCAACAGTACACATGAAAGTCACTGTTTATTAGACCCACGAGTTACCTGAAGCGTAACAGGTGGACATATTTATGAACAATATAATATTCAGAGTTGACACAAGTAACCCTGGGTAGATTACTGGTGGTGCGGTGTGGTGTGGTGTGGGAGGGGGTGACCTGGTGTGGGAGGGGGTGACCTGGTGTGGGAGGGGACAGTAAGACATTGTGTCAGGTTAGTGGTGTCAGTAATGGGGACATGGATCACCTCTACCTAACAAAGGGCTGGTCGGAGAGGCCACACCACCACCCAAGACCACCGGTTGATGTAGCCACACCTTTATCTTTTATTTACCTTTTAATTAAACGTCTTTCCTCGTATACGCAAGATCCATAAGCACCAGACACCACAGAATTATGCAGACATGTGTGAAATATACATAGATATACATATAAACGTATATATTGTGTATATTATATCTCTTGTGGTGACACGAATATAAAGGTGGTTGTAAAGTGGTGGATATATACAGGTATGTTCTAGTCGAGTTACCTGACTTCACTCCGATGGATGAATAGGAGATAGTGCCCAGCCGTGCCCTAGGCTACCTACATCTCTCTACCAGATTTCAGCCTCATCTTCAAAACAGTGGGAATTAATATGGAACATAGAGGATATACCTATAATAATAAGACGTATCTGTCTGTGTGTCTGTTCCAGCCGTAGCTCCAAAACAGAAGCAGTTAGAGACGTGAAACTTTACACATATTACATGGGTGCCAAGGTTGTGCACCTAGTATTACTATTGACCACGGACCCCCGGGTGGTCCGGGCAAGAACCAAAAACCTTCCCCGACTGAGATATCACCACGGCGATTGTGGGAGATGATTACCCGTGTCAGGAGGACAAACTATGGCAGTCAAGGCAGTATATACATAACCTGCGCGAGGCCGGTAATATTGCTAGTATAATGATAATAATGGTTGTTCCTCGTGTTTGAGGATGGCCAGCTTTAGGGCCATCAAGGCGTGAATTTGCTTAAGGTGTGGAAGTATTCGCCAGCACAACAACCACACCCCGAATTAAAACATCCAGGTTCCCAATTAACCTGCTGGGTAGACAGAGGCAAATGATATAAAGAAACTTGGGGGGGTCCAACCCAGGTCTACTCACTTGCGAGCATGCAGACAGTTACACCACAGGTGTACTTGTATATATATATATATTGTTCGTACCATACATATTCACTTGTATATGCACAGTATCTCAAAAAAGTATCTGCCAGGAGGGGTCCGATGACTTTCGAAATGTTACATGCAATGCATGATGTTCCGGGAGGGTTGGTATGAGTGGCTCTATGTCCCGGGAGGGTTGGTATGTAATGGCCCTGTCTCATCAACAGAAAGTAATATATAAATGGGTTATTTACATCTGATTAATATTCAGATTCATCCCCTGTTACTTTCCACTGGCTATGAGGTGACATGTTCAATGCACGTGATAAGGTGTGCCCCACGGGAAGCTGCGTCATACTATGCTGAGTAAAGGCATAAGTAGCCGGCTCTCTGGCCACCTGAAGCAAGCAGTAGTTTGATATCCTTGACTAGAGGAAGATGTTATTTGAGAGCCGCAGTGGATGGCTCCGTCTTCCCTCGAGGGGGAACGACGTACCTATTCCGGTCTCCCTCGATGGGTTGCGACTCAGAGTAGCACTCCCAAACTTACATCGAATGGAGGGTAGGTGACTCCCCTCTCTCTTCACGCTCATAGATAGCGAAAGATACGGTGATTTACACATTAGGAATTGCAGCTCGTGTGAGTACGAAAACGACATATCAGTCTACGTACCAAGGCGTTGGTGTTTTGTGAAACTAGAAAATCAAACACCCTACAGTGATGCGGTACAAACAATGTCCGAGTGTTAAGAATATCCCGTATTGAGACGATAATTAGTGAGTGTTTCTCATTCTGTCGCCCTGTTAACGACAAGTGAGAGCAGTCAGGAAAGCGTCTGTCAGCACCTGACCATTCTGTGGAAGGTATTCCCCTGTCGTGAAGTGGATTCACTCGGCGTTCGTCATGCAGCGCAACCGCACTCACAGTGGGAGGGAAGAGTGCTGTTACCCACCCACCACCCCCCACCTGGAACCAGCTGTGGATCGCGTTTTCTATACAGACGCCTAACTCCTGTATTAGGTATTTAAAGAGTAAAATACCTTATACACAGTGAAACTCTATAACTTCTCGAGTGATTGTTACAACTAACAGTCATAACACCATATACACAGTTGGTAAAGGTGGAGGAATTATGTTCTCCCCATTACTGTGGCATACTGGTTTAGAAGAAGAATATCTATCTATCTATCTATCTATCTATCTATCTATCTATCTATATATATATATATATATATATATATATATATATATATATATATATATATATATATATATATATATATATATATATATATATATATATATATATGTAACCAGTCGGAATTTACTGGACTTGATTTTCTCACTTGACTTGGGGTTTATTAAAAATTAATAGATGGTAATGGCAGTGGAAGCGCCCCTTTGAGAAAAATCCCGAACCAGTACAAGAACACTTAAATCTACTAAACAAAATGAATTGTCCGTGACCCGTGGAAGGATAGCGTCTGTGACTGGGATGAATGAGACACACTGTAAAATTTAGACACTAATATTCCCTCCAACACTACAAACACAATCAAATAATGGTACACCAATATGCGCACCTCTTAACTTGAACTTGAAACACTACTCTGGGGAATAAAAGTTATACATGATATTGAAATTATTAGAAACTCAGGCAACAATAAATTTAAAGTATTAAGAAATGTTGCTTGCACACATGAAACAGGCCTTAAGGGCTTCCAACAAAATTATATCACCCCAACAGATGCACAATTCCTAACCTAACTTAAACACTACTCTGAGGAACAAAGGTTACACCTGAGATCGGAATTATAAAGAAAAATTAAATGCATTAAAAGAATTAAATCACAGTATCACTCTGGTTCCACTTAGTGACACAAACATTCAAAAAACAATACTATCAAAATTATTTAAGAAATATTAAGCAAATTACTGGAAGCAATCATCTCAAACTCTATTCGAAATCACCTGGAGAAGCACAGATTGATCAATGATTCCCAGCATGGCTTCACAAGCGGACGCTCTTGCCTAACTAATCTATTAACATTCTTTTCATCAGTTTTCGAATCGGTGGACGAGGGGCACAATTATGATGTGGTATATCTCGACTTTAGCAAAGCCTTCGACAGAGTCCCCCACGAAAGACTAATCAGAAAGGTAGAAGCACATGGCACCAAAGGTGACATCCTTAAATGGATTAGGGCGTGGTTACAGGACAGGAAACAGCGAGCGAGCATTAACGGCACTAAGTCCCATTGGAGCAACGTCACAAGTGGAGTTCCCCAAGGGTCAGTACTTGGACCATTATTATTTATTATATACATAAACGACATAGATATCGGCATAGACAGCAACATAAATAAATTTGCTGATGACACTAAAATAGGACGTGTTATTAAATCTGACGAGGACTCGGCAAGAGCACAGGAAGATCTAAACCAATTTTTTCGAATGGTCTGAAAAAATGGCAGATGAAAATTCAGCGTCGACAAATGTAAAGTACTCAGTATAGGAGATGTAAACAGGGAAACCAGATACCAGATGAACAACGATGCCATAGAGAAATCGGACTGCGAGAGAGATTTAGGAGTAATGATAAGTAGGAACCTTAAACCAAGTAAACAATGTGTTTTTGCTCGTAACAAGGCTAATAAAGTACTTGGGTTCATACAAAGGAGTGTTAGTTACAAGACTAGTGAGGTCATCCTAAAACTGTATCTTGCTCTTGTGAGACCACACCTGGACTATGCAGTTCAGTTCTGGTCACCGTATTACAGAATGGATATAGAATCCTTGGAAAAAATTCAGAGGAGAATGACAAGACTAATCGAGGCATTAAAGACGCTTGAATATAGGGAACAGGATTAAAGCATCTTCATTTTCCCTCGAGAGGCGTAGAGCATGCGAGGGCGATCTGATGGGGGTGTATATAGAGGTGGAAGCGGAAGGGCTAAACAAAGGGGACATTACAAAAGGTACTCAAACTATCCAACCAGGAGCGAACTCGTAACAATGGTTTTAAATTAGATAGAGATTTAGATTTAGGCGTGAAATCAGTGATAGAAAACACTGGTTTGGAAACAGAGTGAAGGTAGGTGAATGGAACAAGTTGCAAATATCATCATTAACTCGAATACGCTGAATAGCTTCAAACATAGGTTGGATGCTTATATGAGCAATAGGGGTTGGGTGTAAACGGGACTGCCCAGTATGGGCCAATAGGCCCGCTGCAGTTTCCTCCATTCTTATGTTCTTATGTAACTGAGAAATGGTATTCACACAAATATAGTCACTATTATTGATATGTTACTGGGTCCACCAATACTCGTGAACCATGCTCCACCCAACTCAACATACACCCGTAATAAGGGAGATAAAAGGTTCCTCTAGGTATCCCCTAGACTCATGGTCTCAGTGTGCGACCCTGTATCACTCAGCTAGCTTCACTTTACCCCCGGCACATCCATAAAGCGGAAGGGAGTGAGCCAATCAGACCTTGTACAGTTGAGAGAAGCTTTAGCTTCCCGTTAGAAAGAGGGTTTCACTAAGCTGCTTGAAACATGTGGTATTGTGAGCCGAGGTAGAGGAGAACTGATGACCCCAACGATCGTCCCGTCGTCAGCTGGGCACCCAGACGGCTAGATTCCCTCAAGAGATCCTTTGATACCCCGCTAAACAGTGACAGGCCTACACTGATCGGTCCAATGGCGACAATCGCCACCCTCAATCATCAACGGCAGTCAATCTTTCGCAGTCATCACTCTCGCAGTCAATTTCTCACAGTCAAGTGAGTTCTGACGGAAACCCTGAAATGAACTCACTGTTAGCTCTTGTTAACTTTACCACTGCCCTATCTAACCCTGTCTGAGATCGAATGAGACTTACTTGTTATACTGCAATAGTGCAACACAGGTGACTAGGCAACGTGACTATTTCTGTGGACGGACGCGTAGGGACGTCTTGTTTGTCTGAATGCTTCTCCGTCACTGAAAGAGAGCCCGCCTCGTGTCCAGGGTTGCGAAACTCGGATTTTCAAATGTCGATAGGCTGGTACCTAAAATTAGCTAAATGTCGCTAAATCTTCCATGGAAAGTCGCTAGCTATTATTCCCCCCTTTCAGTATAAATAAAATGCATTATGTAAAAATAAAATTATTATTTTTTGTAAAGTTTAATGTGCACACTTACCTATTATTCAATAGTAATTGCATCCCAGTCCTCTTCGTAGTCGTCGGCAGTGTGAACAACTGTAGAGCTGGAAGCATGTGAAGTGCTTGGTTCAGGTTCTCTTGTAACTGTATGCCTCCACAGTCCCTATCTTTCTTAAAATATCACTAGGAAGTTCATAACTTGCACAACAGGTGTTCTGTCTTTTTAACCCATACTTTATTGTAAGAATTGCCTTTAATGTCGATAGTTTCATTTTGTTGCGCAATTTTGATTTCACAAAGTTCATATTACTAAATGTGCGCTCTACATCTGCGTTTGAATGCGGAAGAGATAAGGCGGCGAGTGCAATTTCAGCCAGATCATGGTAAGGGTTTTCACCGGTCGCATCTCTGTAATTTGCCACTTCTGACCACAATTTTAGGGTGTTAGATGTTTCTGTCCAGATTGTGTGATGCAGTTTTTTCCACTGGAAATCAATCTTGGTAAGGGTGCTGGAATCTTCTGTAAATAAGTGTGCCAAACCAAGTATATCTGATTTAATAGGCTTCAAGCATTCATCGGCACTCAGAAAGAAATAGACTGCAGCACACGAATGTTGTCAGGTAAGAGTTGACCAAGTTGATTTGAGTTCAACCCGTTCAAATGTATTGTCCCTGTAACCCCGTTGCTATATATTATGGCTCGAAATTAGGAAAACTGAGTTTTCATGGACAGTCCAAAAGTATCCAGAAAGTCGCTAGATTTCTGTGGATATCTCTAGATTTGCGACAAGTCGCAAATCGCTCTAAAATGTGGCTAGAAAAAAACAAAAAGCTCTAGATCTAGCTACAAAGTCGCTAAGTTGGCAACTCTACTCGTGTCCTCTCAAGGCGTTAGCTTAGGCCTACGTGACATATTTTCCGCCTAACTAATAACTCCTTGGGACACCTGTAACATTATTCAGACTGATAAACGATCTATAATAATTTCAAATTCAATAACAGTCCATTAACTTCATGAATCGCATCATTATTAATTCGGCAAATTACATTTAATATCATATAGGCCTAGTTTCACAACCTCCCACTATGTGCGGGGAGCGCTCTCTACCCTCAGACGACCTTGAAAGCTCAGTACCTCCAATGGTGGGGCATTTGAAATTACTTTGAAATTTCTGAATATTACACACATATATATATATATATATATATATATATATATATATATATATATATATATATATATATATATATATATATATATATATATATATATATATATATATATATAACGTAAGTGTAAATATGCAATAGCAATCGAAGATATTGTTATATGTGTTACATTTACTCCTAAAAGGAAGATGAACTGTTACATCTGCTACATGTTGAGTTTATGTCCCTAACCAAAACTGAGTTATTAAAAGTTGCTGAATTAGGGCAACAATCCTGTGAGCTGAAGTGAACATTAGTTTCTGCAAAATGATTCGTTCACTGCCCAGGGTGTGACAGGACGTTACTGCAGTTGTTGAGACTACTTATCAATCAACATCCTGTCAACAAAATTCTTTCGTATGGTGTGAATAAACCCCAGTTACCAGCACCCCAGCCTAGTGATGACAAATCTTCGGTCATGAGAGATGGTCTCAGCATTCTGAGGTATGGTGTGGTGGATGACGTAGTGTAACCAGGAGTGGTAGTTTGCTGTACTCAGAAGTTTCGTGATAATTGACCCAGTCACCGGACCTTGGAATCAGCTGTGTCTACTGTGAGCGACACACACAAGTCTACGGGATTGCGGCAACAAATTCACATTGTCAGGAATTTCTAGAAAGGATTCTTCAATCAAGCTTACAAGAAGTAATATCTAGGTATACATTAAATATATACACACATTTACATGTTCGAGACATAACTCCACATTGATAGGACATCGATGGGTTATTGTCATTGTTGTAAGTGCTTACTTATTTTAATTTATACTGATGTGAAATAACTCCCAGTATTTATTAGACATAGAAAATGTGGACATTTTCTTTTGATCCCAGGGAGGATAAGAATGTTCACAATTTTCAAACTACATATTTTAATGATGTCAAAGACACATATTCTTAAAATAAAAATATGATAGTTCTACAGTAAAGTATCACAGACTAAATTTTCAGCCATGCCGTGTTGAACCCTTCACAACTCAGTACCATTGCTCTCCGCAAAAATGAATGTTTCGTTGAAAGAGTCTTAAGCACCACACACTCATTCATCCAGCTTGATTACAGTAGCAAAAGTTGTACATTGCTAAGAAGATGAGTTCTTAAATACGAAGTAGGCGAAGATTATTTCTGCCATGTTGCTTTTGATATTGGCAGTAATGTTTGTGTTTGAAGTCATATTTTTTTCTGCTATTATAAGTCAGTGTCATCCAAGATGAAAATTGTTCATAACATTTTAACCCAAAAGGCACTAAAGAATAGGACCCCTGTAGTAGATAAAACCCCTACAGTAGTAGAATCCCCAGCTTAGTGTCTACACCTATGTTTATAACATGGTTAGGGTTGTATAGGCTGTATTGTACTCTGTGAGCTTATTTAGGCCTCACGGAGCTTGGCCGGTGGTGACGGAGCGATGTAATGGCTCCTGTCTCATCAACAGAAAGTATTATATAAATGGGTTATTTACATCTGATTTATATTCAGATTCACCCCCTGTTACTTTCCACTGGCTATGAGGTGACATGTTCAATGCACGTGATAAGGTGTGCCCACGGGAAGCTGCATCATACTATGCTGAGTAAAGGCATGAAGTAGCCGGCTCTCTGGCCACCTGAAGCGAGCAGTAGTTTGATATCCTTGACTAGAGGAAGACGTTATTTGAGAGCCGCAGTGGATGGCTTCGTCTTCCCTCGAGGGGGAACGATGTACCTATTCCGTTCTCCCTCGATGGGTCACTACTCAAAGTCACTCACACCAACTAATATCGAATGGACGTTGATTCACGTTTATATACATAAACGCCGTCCCTTTTCATCACACTCATAAATAGTGGAACTTACGGTTGATCTACACTCATGAATCGGCTGCTTGTGCAATTAATCAGGCCGTTCACATATAATTATTATTTGGGTTTAAGTAACGAAACCCAAACGGTAGTTCCTTGTTTTATTATAAAAGGGTTGTATATATATAGTTCCTGAGTGTAGATCGACCGTAAGTTCCACTGTATAGGAGTGAATGAGAAAGGGACGGCGTTTATGTCTTATAAACGTTAGGTCACGTCCTTACGATATAAGTTGTTGTGAGTGACTAAAGAGTGAGGGCCTCGCTGTGCGGGCTTACAGATATGCTGACTACGGGTCACTCCCTCCTGGGAGAGTTGCCCGCTCACGTGTACAACTCGTGTCATACCCATAGACAGTGAAAAGTTACAGGGTGGTGAATCTGAATATAATATCAGATGTATTGACCCATTTATATAATATGTTCTGTTGATGAGACAGGGGACCATTACACTCAGGAATTATATAAACATAATACTTTTCTAATAAAACAAGAAACTTCAATTGGGTTTCGTTACTAAAGCCCAATATAATATATGTGAACCAACCTGGTTAATTGGGAATTAACCAACCGTCTCATATATGCGTGGCTCTATGTCCAGGGAGGGTTGGTATGTGTAGAACTATGTCCCGGGAGGGTTGGTATGTGTAGAACTATGTCCCGGGAGGGTTGGTATGTGTAGTACTATGTCCAGGGAGGGTTGGTATGTGTAGTACTATGTCCCGGGAGGGTTGGTATGTGTAGTACTATGTCCCGGGAGGGTTGGTATGTGTAGTACTATGTCCCGGGAGGGTTGGTATGTGTAGTACTATGTCCAGGGAGGGTTGGTATGTGTAGTACTATATCCCGGGAGGGTTGGTATGTGTAGTACTATATCCCGGGAGGGTTGGTATGTGTAGTACTATGTCCCGGGAGGGTTGGTATGTGTAGTACTATGTCCCGGGAGGGTTGGTATGTGTAGTACTATGTCCAGGGAGGGTTGGTATGTGTAGTACTATATCCCGGGAGGGTTGGTATGTGTAGTACTATGTCCCGGGAGGGTTGGTATGTGTAGTACTATGTCCAGGGAGGGTTGGTATGCGTGGCTCTGCGGCATACTGATCCTACTTCATTTGATAACCGAACATCATATTAATTACGCAGAAATATATACACATTGCATTACTAGTGTTAAAGTATAATACCAAAGTAAACACATGTCCCAATACGCATCATCACTGGTGCTCTACTGTTTCATACAATGTTTGGTTAGATACTTTTTTTTTTACATACTGTACATTTGCGGACAAAATCCCCGAACTCCTGGCAATATCTGGCATCTACTTGTGGGTAATAGACGGAATATGATTGGTATATATATATCTCATAACTTTACTTTACTCCTTAATAAAAGAACTCTGAGAAAATACCTTAAAACCCCATCCCCTTTCACCTAATGCTCCTTAGGTACTTACTGTACATTCCCGGTTACTGCCAAGTGTTCAGGGAATCTTGTCCGCCACTGTACAATTGGTAAGTCTGATGCTTTCTTTTGGTACAGATGGAGCAACACGTGATCAATACTGTATTTGATTTGTTTGACAACCACAACTGTAAATTCAGGTGTTCTTCTACATCTGGGTCAAATAGGGATACCACGGGCACAAACCAGGGAACCTTAGGATACTTGAACGAATGATTTATCCATTTGACCATCGCACTTCTCATATTACTTGTATAAATGAATTAGTGCAAATATTGTACAGGGAACGAAGGGGTACAGAATGCTAGAAAAACACACACACACACACACACACACACACACACACACACACACACACACACACACACACACACACACACACACAAAGAAGAAGAAGAAGAAATTACAAGAATGATCAACATTCTATACGAGGCGAATTACTCCTAAATATAAATAATAATAACGAGAAAGAGAGAGAGAGATTATCGACACACCCGTCACATATCAGCACAAAGGACGTCTTCTGGATGGCGGGGAATCGGGAGGTTCACTTTAGACGCAGCGAATTTGTGACAGTCTAAATAGTGTCAACATAGCTGCATCATTCTCAACAGTGTCGATTGAAACCTGTGTCGACTCTGTCTGTGTGTGTGTGTACCCTGAAGTCTGTATTCTTAGTGGATAAATTTTTACAAGTTGACCATAATGTCCCACAATATTTATGGGTCCAGTTCTAGATATAACTCATCATTCTGAATACCTTTCATTCTATACATTTCTGTCGCAAATGAATAGTATTGAATGTAATAGAACCTGACTTAATTAACCAAAGAAACCTACCCAACCTTTTGTCATGGGTTGCGTTAGGCTTACCCACACAAGTGCGCAGCCAATTCCAAAGTTTGTTTACTAGAGATAAGGCACCCGGCGAGCCATAACTGCTACACATATTTTCCATTAGTGGTATGTTAGCCAGCCTATAGGGGGAGGCCAGTGAGACAGTGTTGTACTGTTCATCGCCTCACGCCCCAAAACCTCATTTTAAGTAGTATCCCCTTGGCCATGGGTTAGCCAAGACATCCAGCTTCTCCCTCCAGAAGGGAGCGGGACACCACACAGAGTCCTCCAAAGCCACTCCGTCCTGTGATCGTCAGTGACACGTGACTAAGTGTGTTAACCTAGGTTTGTTATCCCCGTGATATTTCTGGAAGCCTGGTTGCGACAAAAGCAATCCAGGCTGGTCTATTGAACCTAAGTTGTTAATTTAAGTCACGCTTACTAGTTCTCCTTGCCGCGACAACCGTCTACAGTGACTGTCAGTGACGCGAGACTATGTGTGGTAACCCAAGAGTACCTTTTTGTTGTTATTGCCCGTGGAAAGAAGTTCTTGTGCGAAAGCCTGGTTGCAACAAAAGCAATCCAGTCTGGCAGTAAATGTATCACTTGAAGAATTAAGGTTCTGTTAAGTCATACCCATAGTAGAGTAATCACATGTGTCCCCAAGTTGAAAATTCCCGCTTTTAGAGGATTAATTTTATTACAGCGTGAATGTGAGTGATTCATATATCCATGTAAATTGTAAGTCATTGTATGGAAACTTGACAAATAAATGTAAGTGCAATTATCTGCCCGTATCTGTGATCCTCTCTTATTATTACTAAAGGTAATGACTGATTGGTTATGACAAAGTGTAACCAGTAACTTAGATGGTGTTGGAAATTAATGGAACTCATTAAATCATCATTTATCAAGTATAAATCATGGAATGTCGAGTGGTGGAGTGAACTTCTACGTAGATACGCCATAATCTCCTGTAGGTACGGTAAGAAATATAAGAAACACAACATATTATAGTCTTAATATAATATAATCCACTCTTACACCACTACCATCCCCGAACCATGACACGTTACCTAACTTCCTAGCCAACCCCTCCAGGACCCCTGCCATATTAAACAGAAAGTACATATTTTGTTATCTGACACCAATGAAAGCAACTTTATTCAAGCGTCATGGACTCATGGTATAATATAATTTTTTTGTGTGGACGTGAGAGCACAATACACTGGGAGGTGGGCCGATGTACACAACCAGACGACACACGGTGACTCAGCAGATTATTTTTTTACAGGGATAGCCCACCCGGGCACAGGTCACACCCACTGAAGCCTAATAAGTCACCTGGTCACCTGAGAGTATCAGAAATAGGAAAAATCATCTGAGCATGCTTGAAAACATGCATATCGACACTAAGATCATTTAGATTGACCAACTACATCAATTTCTATAAAAAAAATAATCTTTCGAAGGTGAACTTGGCAGCCAGCTTGAATCAGGCAGATTTGACAAGTAGCTAGGAACATAGTCAGGCCAAATGTAATGCTT
>NW_024718273.1:19837687-19858103 GCF_018991925.1 Homarus americanus | reverse complement strand
TGTAACTTTCCACTAGCTTTGAGACTTATTTTCAGAGCACGTGTTAAGGTGTGCCCACGGGAAGTTGCGTCACTTAGTGCTGAGTTAAGCATTAAGTAACTGGCTCTCTGACTACCTATGACGGGCAGTAGTTTGATATCACTCACTAGAGGAAGACGTTATTGAGAACCATTGTTGCTGGTTCCGTCTTCCCTCGAGGGAGGTTTCAGATATATTCCGTTCTCCCTCGATAAGTCTCTACTCAAGTCTTCACTCACGAGAAACAGACGTAAACAAGCTTCACAGACAAGCTTGCCGTCTACGTTTCTAACACTCATAGTTACATTGAGTAAATTACTTAGGTGAAATAAACTGGGATGCCTATTGTCCACTACACTGCAGAGGGAAACTAATAGTAGTTAATGTTGGTAAAGTCAGTCGACATCATGAAAGAGAAGTGAGAGTGACGCCACCCAGACATGTGTGTGAACAAGTCTCGTGAGGTCGTGTTGTTGATGCTCACAAGGACGTGTGGTAAGTAGCCCTGGCTAGCCTGTAGCCTCGCCGTTACCCTGGACACTAGACGAGCTAGACCCATGCCCCTGTAGTCCTCTTCGGTCCTCAGCATGCCCAGGGCACCATACGTGGATGAGGCAATCCAGGACACGGGGACGACCTCATTTCTAGCAGCTAATATGTCGCCCAGCTCCACCGACGTGTCCTCCACAACGGTTTGGTCCAAATACACGCCTACAGACGGCACTTTTTGGATAAATCTCCACATGGTCTGCAGAGGCGAGTCCTTAGCGTACTGGCTGGTCTCCAAGAGGTGCTGCAAACCGGCTTTACCCAGCAGACGGACACAGAACCCCGCCCTACACCTGGAGGAGGGGAGAGACGGGTTACTCAGAGCGGTAAGCCCCAGGACCATCCTCTGCTCCTATATCAAGTTGCTACACCATTAATTGTGAGTGATGTGTTTTCTCTTCTTCCTTCCTTTATCAAATTTTCTTCCCATCATATGACAGACAGCCAGTTCACATTTATCTAAGTCAATCGTCTTAATAATATCTCGTCAGTGTGGCTAGCAACTGTTTACCTGGTAATTAACTATTTATCCTACCAGTTACCATTTACCCATTTGTGTCCAGGTGAAGGTGCGTCACCTACCTGAGGGGTAGAGTGTCCAGGTGAGGGTGCGTCACCTACCTGAGGGGTAGAGTGTCCAGGTGAGGGTGCGTCACCTACCTGAGGGGCTGAGTGTCCAGGTGAGGGTGTGTCACCTACCTGAGGGGCTGAGTGTCCAGGTGAGGGTGTGTCACCTACCTAAGGGGCTGAGTGTCCAGGTGAGGTGTGTCACCTACCTGGGGGTAGAGTGTCCAGGTGGTGTGTCACCTACCTGAGGGTAGAGTGTCCAGGTGAGGGTGCATCACCTACCTGAGGCTGAGTGTCAGGTGAGGGTGTGTGTCACCTACCTGAGGGCTGAGTGTCAGGTGGGGTGGTAGGTGAGGGTGTGATCCTGGACTGTCGAGGCTGAGTCTAGGTGATGGGTGACCTCCTTGACCGGGCCCAGCAGGTAGTGAGGGATACACCCCTATGCAGGTTTATGCCAGTCACCAGGGGCGTCTCTTTCAGCGCCTTCTGCAGCTGGCACACCTCGCGTTCCCGGCAAAAGACGGTGAACTGAGAAGCCACGTCCTGGTGTGGGCGGGAGGGGGGGGGGTGCGTATAAACAAATAGACAGATGGTGGCCTTAGGTTAATTAGGTTAAGTTAGGTTAGGTCAGCATTACGATAATTAATCTTCAGGTGCAATAAGCTGGGGAATTAATCATCAGGTACAGTGAGCTGGGGGATTAATCATCAGGTACAATAAACTGGGGGATTAATCATCAGGTACAATAAGCTGGGGGATTAATCATCAGGTACAATAAGTTGGGGGATTAATCATCAGGTACATCAATAGTAGGCAAATTACTGGAAGCAATCATTTCAAACTATTCGAAATCACCTGGAGAAGCACCGATTGATCAATGATTCCCAGCATGGCTTCACAAGCGGACGTTCTTGCCTAACTAATCTATTAACATTCTTTTCATCAGTTTTCGAATCGGTGGACGAGGGGCACAATTATGATGTGGTATATCTCGACTTTAGCAAAGCCTTCGACAGAGTCCCCCATGAAAGACTAATTAGAAAGGTAGAAGCACATGGCATCAAAGGTAATATCCTTAAATGGATTAGGGTGTGGTTACAGGACAGGAAACAGCTAGTGAGCATTAACGGCACTAAGTCCCATTGGAGCAACGTCACAAGTGGAGTTCCCCAAGGCTCAGTACTTGGACCATTATTATTTATTATATACATAAACGACATAGATATCGGCATTGACAGCAACGTAAGTAAATTTCCTGATGACACTAAAATAGGACGTGTTATCAAATCTGACGAGGACTCGGCAAAACTACAGGAAGATCTAAACAAATTTTTCGAATGGTCTGAAAAATGGCAGATGAAATTCAACGTCGACAAATGTAAAGTACTCAGTATAGGAGATGCAAACAGGGAAACCAGATACCAGATGAACGACGATGCCATAGAGAAATCCGACTGCGAGAGAGATTTAGGAGTAATGATAAGTAGGAACCTTAAGCCAAGTAAACAATGTGTTTTTGCTCGTAACAAGGCTAATAAAGTACTTGGGTTCATACAAAGGAGTGTTAGTTACAAGACTAGCGAGGTCATCCTAAAACTGTACCTTGCTCTTGTGAGACCACACCTGGATTACGCAGTTCAGTTCTGGTCACCGTATTACAGAATGGATATAGAATCCTTGGAAAGAATTCAGAGGAGAATGACAAGACTAATCCCGGGCATTAGGAACCTTGAGTATAGAGACAGGTTAAAGCATCTTAATTTGCACTCCCTTGAGAGACGTAGAGCGAGGGACGACCTGATAGAGGTGTATAAGTGGAAGGCAGGGCTAAACAAAGGGGACATTACAAAGGTACTCAAACTATCCAACCAGTAGCGAACTCGTAACAATGGTTTTAAATTAGACAAATTTAGATTTAGGCGTGAAATAGGTAAACATTGGTTTGGAAACAGAGTAGTGGATGATTGGAACAAGTTACCAAATATCATCATTAACTCGAATACGCTGGATAGCTTCAAACATAGGTTCGATGCTCATATGAGCAATAGGGGTTGGGTGTAAACGGGACTGCCCAGTATGGGCCAATAGGCCCGCTGCAGTTTCCTCCATTCTTATGTTCTTATGTTCTTACAATAAGCTGGGGGATTAATCATCAGGTGATGTTTCCCCGTACGTGGAGCCGTCAGGACACACCTAGCGGGCATCTCCTCAACTACAGCACAAACAATGAAGTCAAAAGCTGTAGAAATTATACCTGTAGAGTCTGTTACAGTGTCTGGATATATCACCTTGGTGTTTATAAATCCAGCTCGTGTAATATGCAGACCCGGGGGGTGGGGGGGACATTTATCGCCTGGCTTATGGTGAGAGTTACTGTATAAGGACATCTTTCACTCACGTTGTTCCGCCACATGACGACGTGAGAATCTGGTGAATCATCCAACACGTAGAAAGTTCCCGTGGAGCACAACCGTCGAGCGTGAAACAGCAGGTTGTTGTGCATCTGTCCGGGAGGAGAAGAGGAGTTAACGCCAGCAGCTACAGTACAGGAACGAATGGCCGTGTTGTCACTTGACTAATTAATTCACATTTCTCTGTCATCTCTTTTGAAATCCATAGTTTATATCTGACAAACTGTCCATTTCTTCAGTACTCACCGTGCAGGAGGGTCAGCAGTACAGTACTCACCGTGCAGGAGGGTCAGCAGTACAGTACTCACCGTGCAGCAGGAGGGTCAGCAGTACAGTACTCACCGTGCAGCAGTAGGGTCAGCAGTACAGTACTCACCGTGCAGCAGGAGGGTCAGCAGTACAGTACTCACCGTGCAGCAGGAGGGTCAGCAGTACAGTACTCACCGTGCAGGAGGGTCAGCAGTACAGTACTCACCGTGCAGCAGGAGGGTCAGCAGTACAGTACTCACCGTGCAGCAGGAGGGTCAGCAGTACAGCACTCACCGTGCAGGAGTATGGGAAGTCTTGCTTGAGAGTCTCAGCCAACCTGAACAGTTGCCCCTCGTCCGTCACTCTCCTGAAGACCATCACTGACCAGCTCTCACTCCCACCACAGTGTTACAAAGGTTCAAGCTTCCTGATCACGTTACAGACGGATGCTGCAGGAGAAAGTGTCAAGCTGAAGTTGGTCTTTTGTAGTGTACAGCTTAATGTAACACGTTTCAAATTATTATTGGATGTGTTTACTGTGATGATGGTAGTGTGATTTATTTATTTTTTTTATTTATTTTTTTTATAGGGATTAGCCCACCCGGGCACAGGTCACTGATCCACATCGGGGCCTGGGGCGGGAAAATGAAATAATAATAATAATAATAATAATAATAATAATAATAATAATAATAATAATAATAATAATAATAATTATCGCCGCTGGCTTATAAATGCTGGTGTCAGTTGTTGACGATCGCTGCCTTCCTCGAACAAACATTGGATCTCTCAGCGCCCCCCCCCCCCCCACGCGGCCTGTTGCCTCGTGAGACGTGGCGGCTGGGGGATGGGGGGGCGGTGTTTACGGATAAAGAGTTCCTGATTCTGCTGAATGTAAAGGGTGACGTGGCTCTCATGTCACATATCGCCCTCTCGAGTGATGCCCCCCCCACGCAACCTGTGACCTCGCCAGATGCGGCGGCGGGGGGGGGGCGGTGTTTACCGCCGGCGTCAGTGCTGGCACCCTGGGAGTGTTATCACCGCTTGCGTCAGTACTGGCAAGTGAGTATTTAATGGTTTAAAAGGGTGGCGTGGCCGCCTGGACTGGAGGAGATCGCTCACTCGAGTGATGCTGTGAGGACCAGCCCTCGAGTGATGCTGTAAGGAGCTGCCTTCTGCTCGCACTGATAAACACCACACAATCCTGTCCAAGAATTTGTGCTGAGACAATTTACACAGTACTGTTGTCTCTTGGAACACCATACTGGTCTGCATTTACCTGCACTTGTTTTGACCACATCAATAAATACTGAATGCGTCAACAGGCGGTTTTTTTTTAATTGGGCACCCTACATCCTTGTGTAAGGTGAAGCGCAGAAGCGTTTACAGCGCCCAACAGGGAAGCATGTTAAGTTCATGCTTGCCTTTATGTCTCATGAGTTAAGGGCGTGTTTCAATCATTCCCTTTGACTTGCCCGTCACTTGAACGTCCTTATTCCCAAGGCGTTTATAATAATAATAATAATAATAATAATAATAATAATAATAATAATCATAAAGAACTAGAAAGAAACACAAAAGTGAAAAAAAAGATCTATAACAGCTGACCAATATGGGTCGCGTCGTTGCTCATCTTCCAGTTGCGAAAGAGTGAATGTTGTTACACAATGATACAGGCATGACTGGTGCTATATTTCTTGACAGCGTTGGCGACAACATTCGCCCTCCCAGGTAAATACCTAAATTCCGGGTCAAATTCTTGAATTGTCAGATATCAGCGTGCTAATCTGCCTGATAAGTTTCTGCCATGGAACAGTTCGGTGACTGCCGCATGATCAGTCAAAACAGTTATCTTGTAGCCAAAGATAATGTCTTTGAACTTCTTAAGTGCCCGCACAACGGCTAACGTTTCTAAATGCGTCACCGAATAACGTGTTTCAGCATCGATTAGTTTGCGACTTGCAAATGCTATCACTCTAAACTTCCCACGCGTGTCCTCTTGCATGAGCACTGCTCCGACTCCAATTCCGGGAGCGTCAGTACAGAGAGTGAAAGGTTGAGTGTAGTCTGGGAATGCTAGAACCGGGGCATTGGTAAGCGCTGTCTTCAATGCCGTAAAACTATCTTCGTGTTCAGCGTCCCATATAAACATTGCATCTTTTTTGCGCAACCTCGTTAGGGGCGATGCTAATGTTGCATAGTTCTTGATAAAGGAACGATAATATCCAGATAAGCCGAGAAAGCTACGCACATGATCATTTGAGGTAGGACGCGGGAACTGAGATACAGCTTTGACTTTATCATTAACTGTGTGTATGCCCTCACCGTCGACTACATGACCAAGGAAATGGATTCTGGATTTTAAAAACTCGCACTTTGAGAGTTTTATTTTGAGTCCTGCTGTGGAAAGTTTGTCCAACACTTCACGCAGTTTAATCAGATGGGAATCGACGTCCTTACTGACTACTATTAGATCATCCAAATAAACGCAGACTGTGTTACCAATTAGTCCGGCAAACAGGGTGTTGATCATTCTTTGAAATGTTAGTGGGGCATTTCTGAGACCAAATAGCATTCGTAGAAACTCAAAGTGGCCTAGAGGCGTGCTAAATGCCGTTATTTCTCGTGATTTCTCATCGAGTGGCATTTGCCAATACCCACTAAGCAAATCTAAGTTGCTAAATACCGCATTATCCTTGCCTAAGGATTGCAATATGTCGCTCAAGATAGGCATAGGGTACCTATCAGGGATCGTTTGATCATTGACGCGCCTGAAATCTATAACAGGGCGCCATCCACCATCCTTTTTCGGGACGAGGAATAATGGGCTATTAAAGGGGGATTTTGAGTGTCTAATGACATTCTCATCTAACATACCCTGTACCATATCTTGCACTACAGCGCGCTGGCTATGAGGTAGTCTATAAGCTGGTACGTAAATAGGGTTGGTTACCTCCTTTAACGCTATATGATGGGATGTTAAATCTGTCTGACCTAGCGTTTCCCCTGGCAAGGCTACTATATTTCTATAGTCGGCGAGCAGCTCTAAAAGGCGTGTCTTGCCCTGTGGATGATCGATCACCTTAACATGTGGCGCTATTTGATCTATCCTGGCCAGTCGAGTCTGTTGGCATTTCGCAACAATACCTCGAATTGGGAATTTAGTAGGCTGCACTTCGACATTGTTGTGATATACTAGAAAATCACACAAATAACATCCTTTCTTTAAGATTCGCTGAACGCCTGTTCGATTTAGAATCAGTACGTCGGTCAAACCACCAGGGCGTATAGTGCTCAGGGTAGATTCACATGACAGCCCTTTTACCTTGCATGTTTCCGGGGGGGGACACAACATCTGTGCCCGTGCACACGTTGGGTAGTTCGACAGTTGCTTTGGTGATTTCCTCATTTTGGTAATGGAGAGTACTCTTCAACATTGCTGGTACGATCGTCCAACTCTTGCTGCTGTAATCACGCTGGGAAAGTGTGTGGTTGAGGTCAAGAGGTATCTCTGACGCACGATCCGCCTTCCTCTTAATAGGATTGGTAGACAACAATTTGAGTCCTAGCTGTGAGCATAGGTTCAGAATGACTCATTGCTGTGTAGGAAACACCTTTAAGCGTAACACTATTATTACGTGGAAGAACATCTATCATGTTCTTTCAAAGAGTTGGTAGACCAAGTAACCCGTAAGCTGGCAAGCCAATCTGGTATTATCCACTCTCACCGGCACTGACAACACTTCCACTTTTCTAAGCGCCGCTATTAATGAGGCCGCTATAGAAGTGCTGTGAGGAGGGGTGGGAATTACCCTATCTATCCCTCTCCTTGTTGTGGTGTGCGCTGGTCTTCCCCCAACGACTTGTCTTGGGGACGTTTCTGCTTGCGCCTATACGACACCTCCGTTTCACTAGGGTCCACTCCCCTAGCCTTTATTAGCACATCGCACTCATGTGAACTATGAGATGTCGATTTGTGAAGGGCGCACCATTTGCGCGCTTTCTGGTTAAGAGGAGGTGCTGGTTTGGCTGCCTCACTGTATGACCTTGAGAATGGCTTTGCACCGGGTGTGGCCTTAAAATTTGCACTATTACCTCAGAGCTGAAAACAATCTTCCATTACGTGGCCACGTTTATTACAATGTGAACATCGTAAGGATGTTTTTTGTTTATATGTCAGGCGGGGAGGAGCAATCGGAGCTAGGTGTGTCGCATAAGGAGTCTGGGAGTGAGGCATGTGCGCCAACTGAGACACATGCGCGACCCAATCATCATCTTGACCCGTGAAATTTCGAACATAGTCGCCACGCTGCATGATATTAATAATATTATCAGCTGTAGGTGTGGTAGTAGTACTGGCGTGAGGGTTCGAAGAAACCATTGTAGTGTTAGTATTAAGCAAGTTAGTATTCTTACTCCTAACAGAAGGCTGGGTTAATAAGGTTGTTACCGATTTAGCAACAGACACACTATCACCTGTAACAGGGGTAACTGTTTTTGTATACTTAGGTGAGGTACTATAGTGATTAACAGATCGTAGGGTACGACGGCTTAAGTCGTCATATGATTCCTCAATAACTTTCTCACTACTTCCTACCGAATCATTTAACTGTGATCCCGACTCAAAATCAATGTCAGTCTGGGCTTGATCATCGACGAGTTGGTTATAAGCAAACAGATGCGCTAGGCGTTCAATGTCATCAACATTAGACATGGGAAACTTAGAAAATTATCTATTAGTCCCTCGTGGGTCAATGAATACTTAACAGTAAAATCAGATCACTTGCCTCTCATTTACAAGATAAATGAATATGAATTGTAGTTAATTATTAAACTATCAATAAGAAGACAGACACTTATAAACCACTGTAAATTATAGGATTTCAATACATTAATCTTGCATTCGACACTTTATCATTGAAATAATCCTATCCGACGAACCTATCGGTGTGAAGATATCTCTCGAACGTGTTCATGTGTGTAGAATTATGTAATTTAAATACCTTTTTATATAGGGTGTTACGTCTGTATAGAAAACGTGATCCTTCAAGCCGAGTTCTGAGTCCAGTTCTGAGTCGAGTCGTGTGTGGAGGGTGGGCTGTGTGGAGGGTGGGCGGTGCCTCTTCTTGGTGATGCGCGCGCTGCTCCTGGTTTCCTTGGCAATGATGAGACGCTTCTGCCTTGGCGAGAGACGAGTCCACTTCAAACTAGGGTAGTTTCTCCAACGTCGATCAGAAACTGCTGATGATTGGTTATCACTCTGTTCGTTGCTAGGTCGCTAGCGAGACTGCCGTGTGCCACGTCTTCACAGTCTACGTATATATAGAGATCTTGTATGATGACACCGGAACTTCGTAATTAACGCTGACGACACAACAAAACTGTTCAGCTGCTAGTGAAATATCAATTGTTAGTCCAGGTTATGAAACCTTTCTTCAACACTGCAACACTGTAATTAGAAAATGCTGAGTGGGGTCTACTTCAACCGGCTCTATCTGGATATTTACCAACAGGCTGTAATATATGTATATTACGAATTCTTCACGTTTTTGTATGTGACAGAGATAAGGAGCACTCACTAAATATCGTCTCAATACGGGATATAATTTTAAACACTCGGATTATGTAACGCGTCACTGCTGTGTGTTTTAAGTTTTTCTCAAAACACAGACGATTGATACGACTACTACCAGCTTCAGAATCCGTACACACCGCTTGCCATCTATATGAATCGGCTGCTTGTGCAATTAATCAGGCCGCTCACATATATTTATTATTTGGGTTTAAGTAACGAAACCCAAACGGTAGTTCCTTGTTTTATTATAAAAGGATTGTATATATAATTACTGAGTGTAGATCGACCGTAAGCCCCACTGTATAGGAGTGAATGAGAAAGGGACAGCGTTTATGTTTTATAAACGTTAGGTCACGTCCTTAAGATATAAGTTGTTGTGAGCGACTGAAGAGTGAGGGCCTCGCTGTGCGGGCTTACAGATATGCTGACTACGGGTCACTCCCTCTTGGGTGAGTTGCCCGCTCACGTGTACAACTCATGTCATACTCATAGACAATGGAAAGTTACAGGGTGGTGAATCTGAATATATAATCAGATGTATTGACCCATTTATATAATATGTTCTGTTGATGAGACAGGGGCCCATTACACTCAGGAATTATATAAACATAATACTTTTCTAATAAAACAAGAAACTTCAATTGGGTTTCGTTACTAAAGCCTAATATAATATATGTGAACCAACCTGGTTAATTGGGAATTAACCAACCGGCTCATATATGCGTGGCTCTATGTCCAGGGAGGGTTGGTATGTGTAGTACTATGTCCGGGAGGGTTGGTATGTGTAGTACTATGTCCAGGGAGGGTTGGTATGCGTGTCTCTGTGGCATACTGATCCTACTTCATTTGATAACCGAACATTATATTAATTACGCAGAAATAAATACACATTGCATTACTAGTGTTAAACTATAATACCAAAGTAAACACACGTCCCAATATGTATCATCACTGGTGCCCTACTGTTTCATACAGTGTTTGGTCAGATACTTTTTTTTTTACTTACTGTACTGTACATTTTCGGACAAAATCCCCTAACTCCTGGCAATATCTGGCATCAACTTGTGGGTAATAGACGGAATATGATTGGTATATATATCTCATAACTTTACTTTACTCCTTAATAAAAGAACTCTGAGAAAATACCTTAAAACCCCATCCCCTTTCACCTAATGCTCCTTAGGTACTTACTGTACATACCGGATACTGCCAAGTGTTCAGGGAATCTTGTCCGCCACTGTACAATTGGTAAGTCTGATGCTTTCTTTTGGTACAGATGGAGTAACACGTGATCAATACTGTATTTGATTTGTTTGACAACCACAACTGTAAATTCAGGTGTCTTCTACATCTGGGTCAAATAGGGATACCACGGGCACAAACCAGGGAACCTTAGGATACTTGAACGAATGATTTATCCATTTGACCACCGCACTTCTCATATTACTTGTATAAATGAATTAGTGCAAATATTGTACAGGGAACGAAGGGGTACAGAACGCTAGAAAAACACACACACACACACACACACACACACACACACACACACACACACACACACACACACACACACACACACAGAAGAAGAAGAAGAAATTACAATAATGATCAACATTCTATACGAGGCGAATTACTCCTAAATATAAATAATAATAACGAGAAAGAGAGAGAGAGAGAGATTATCGACACCCCCGTCACATATCAGCACAAAGGACGTCTTCTGGATGGCGGGGGATAGGGAGGTTCACTTTAGACGCAGCGAATTTGTGACAGTCTAAATAGTGTCAACATAGCTGCATCATTCTCAACAGTGTCGATTGAAACCTGTGTCGACTCTGTCTGTGTGTGTGTGTACCCTGAAGTCTGTATTCTTAGTGGATACATTTTTACAAGTTGACCATAATGTCCCACAATATTTTTGGGTCCAGTTCTAGATATAACTCATCATTCTGAATACCTTTCATTCTATACATTTCTGTCGCAAATGAATAGTATTGAATGTAATAGAACCTGACCTAATTAACCAAAGAAACCTACCTGACCTTATGTCATGGGTTGCGTTAGGCTTACCCACACAAGTGCGCAGCCAATTCCAAAGTTATGTTTACTAGATATAAGGCACCGGCGAGCCATAACTGCTACACATATTTTCCATTAGTGGTATGTTAGCCAGCCTATAGGGGGAGGCCAGTGAGACAGTGTTGTACTGTTCATCGCCTCACGCCCCAAAACCTCATTTTAAGTAGTATCCCCTTGGCCATGGGTTAGCCAAGACATCCAGCTTCTCCCTCCAGAAGGGAGCGGGACACCACACAGAGTCCTCCAAAGCCACTCCGTCCTGTGATCGTCAGTGACACGTGACTAAGTGTGTTAACCTAGGTTTGTTATCCCCGTGATATTTCTGGAAGCCTGGTTGCGACAAAAGCAATCCAGGCTGGTCTATTGAACCTAAGTTGTTAATTTAAGTCACGCTTACTAGTTCTCCTTGCCGCGACAACCGTCTACAGTGACTGTCAGTGACGCGAGACTATGTGTGGTAACCCAAGAGTACCTTTTTGTTGTTATTGCCCGTGGAAAGAAGTTCTTGTGCGAAAGCCTGGTTGCAACAAAAGCAATCCAGTCTGGCAGTAAATGTATCACTTGAAGAATTAAGGTTCTGTTAAGTCATACCCATAGTAGAGTAATCACATGTGTCCCCAAGTTGAAAATTCCCGCTTTTAGAGGATTAATTTTATTACAGCGTGAATGTGAGTGATTCATATATCCATGTAAATTGTAAGTCATTGTATGGAAACTTGACAAATAAATGTAAGTGCAATTATCTGCCCGTATCTGTGATCCTCTCTTATTATTACTAAAGGTAATGACTGATTGGTTATGACAAAGTGTAACCAGTAACTTAGATGGTGTTGGAAATTAATGGAACTCATTAAATCATCATTTATCAAGTATAAATCATGGAATGTCGAGTGGTGGAGTGAACTTCTACGTAGATACGCCATAATCTCCTGTAGGTACGGTAAGAAATATAAGAAACACAACATATTATAGTCTTAATATAATATAATCCACTCTTACACCACTACCATCCCCGAACCATGACACGTTACCTAACTTCCTAGCCAACCCCTCCAGGACCCCTGCCATATTAAACAGAAAGTACATATTTTGTTATCTGACACCAATGAAAGCAACTTTATTCAAGCGTCATGGACTCATGGTATAATATAATTTTTTTGTGTGGACGTGAGAGCACAATACACTGGGAGGTGGGCCGATGTACACAACCAGACGACACACGGTGACTCAGCAGATTATTTTTTTACAGGGATAGCCCACCCGGGCACAGGTCACACCCACTGAAGCCTAATAAGTCACCTGGTCACCTGAGAGTATCAGAAATAGGAAAAATCATCTGAGCATGCTTGAAAACATGCATATCGACACTAAGATCATTTAGATTGACCAACTACATCAATTTCTATAAAAAAAATAATCTTTCGAAGGTGAACTTGGCAGCCAGCTTGAAAAATGGCAGCCATCTTGGATTTCCAAATGTCAAATCAGGCAGATTTGACAAGTAGCCCCTAGGGTATGATCAGGCCAAATGTAATGCTTGTATATACATTACTACTTGTTTAAGCTATGATAAAATACTGAAAGATATCGAGTTACGTTCACTAAACCACGGCCCTGAGTCACCTTCACTAAACCACAGCCCTGAGTCACCTTTACTAGCCACTACACTAGCGGTTTTGGTAATTTTATTCTTGAATTTATGTAAAAAAAATGAAAAATACAAATAAAAACTAAACATTGACCAGAAGGACACCGTAGCCTCCTAGCCTTCACCAGGTCCCTTGCGGTCTCTTCATTCCTTCCCTGGCCATGGGTGCCATCATCGGGCGGCTGGTGGGCATCGGCTTGGAGCAGCTAGCATAGTGGGTACCCAGTCCTTGGAAGTACTGTACTGTACTGGTGTCCATAAATTATCAGAGCCATTTTAAAACTTAAACCCTAAACCAACATCTTTTTCTTTTCAGTCACAATCAAGACTGGGCGGTGTTTGCTGGGGAGTGCAGCACAGGGGAGAACTGCATTACCCCTGGGCTGTATGCCATGGTTGGGGCGGCAGCTGTACTTGGTGGGGTCACGCGCATGACTGGTTAATAACCCTTTGTATTTTATGTATGCAGTATATTATATATTGGTGTTTAATTTAATTTAGTGATTCGTCTCAAATATCTGCTTAGTTCTTTTGTGTGTGTGAATGGGTGATATTGAGTCACAACTACAGTACTGTATCAAGTTATAAATGAAAAAGTTGTAGTAAAATTTTACCTGCTTTTTATTGTTTTAGTAATTTTTGTCCTCCAAATTTAGAAAAACTTTTCAATTGTACTAACACATCTTGACTATTTTACTACATACAAGATAAATTATATTTTGTATAATAAAAATGTATATATATTTTATATAAGGTACTGTCATGTCCTGTATTCACAAAAGACACCCAAAAATTAGATCTCAAATATTACAGTAAGAGCTGAGTTCCCCCTTGTTGCTGCAGAGTTTTCTTCAAGTTCAGCTCTTTCTCTGTGTATTGGTTGGTCACCCAGGAAAGATTTCTGTAAAGGAGATTCTGTCTTTTACACGAGTTTTCTTCCACAATGTCATTGGTAGTGATCATGTTTGAGCTGACGGGAGGTGTACGTTACATTGTGCCTCTCGTGGCTGCAGTGATGGCCAGCAAGTGGATTGGGGACGCATTTGGTCGTGAGGGTATTTATGATGCCCACATTATCCTCAACGGCTATCCATTCTTAGACTCCAAGGAAGAGTTCAGTCACACCACTCTTGCACATGATGTGATGAAGCCAGGGTGAGTCTTTACTGAATTTGCACTCCTCCTCTTTTCTCCTTACAGTAAACCCTTCCAATACCAGACTAATGAATGCAAACCTGTCCCTTATATAGAGGGTTTACCGTACTGTACTGTACTTGTTGCCTTACAGTTGTGGTGGAACATTTTTCATTTATCACTGATGAGCTTAAGTACATTATGAACTCTTTTTTTTTTTTAAGAAAATTATTGTCAAAGAACTATTTTCTAATCACTAACCAATGATTCTTACCCTGGTTATCATCGACAAGAAACATGAGTCTTTCTTCGTGATAACCCAAGACAGTATGGCCCTGGACGATGTGGAGCAGCTTCTTCGAGAGATGGACCACAATGGGTTCCCCGTGGTGGTGAGCCGGCAGTCTCAGTACCTGGTTGGTTTTGTTGCCAGAAGGGATCTAAATATTGCCATCAGTAAGTCACCAGTGTCTGAGTGTCCATAAATTATCTGAACCATTTTAAAACTTAATAACACCAAAAACATTATTGAGAGAACACTCCAGTTTTATAACACTTGACAAACAACTCTTTTTCTTATTTTGGTAAACTTGTACACATGTATTCTTTGTTGCTTGAGCTTGTTTAAGGTTATTAAGTTATCATGTTATTCGGGTGACATGGTCAGTGGCGGTGGTGGTGCTGAAGCCTGCTCTGTTGCAAGAGTCAGAAATAGCTGGAGGTAGCTAGGGAGCTGCTGCCTTTATTGACAGCAAGAGTAACCTTTCCTCCACATGAAAGGCAGAATGTATGTAGCTTATTGGAGAAGTGTGATGTTGTATGGCAGTTAAAGACCCTCTTTTACTGCTTTGAGTGAGCTGAAATGAAAATGGTGAGGTGGATGTGCAATGTGACAGTTCAGAGAGAGGATGGCTGCGTGTTGAGATGTATTATGTTTTAAAGGTTAAATTAAATTATAATAATTTCTTTCATTTCTTGTGAGGTTAAATAGATTGATAGTGTAGTTTCTTTTGTTCCTTTTGTGATTAGTAGAGTTGTAGTACTGTAGTTTCTTTTATTGTGGCATTTTGTACAACTAAATTAATATCCACAGATCAAGCTAAAAAAAGCACAGAAGGAATTGTGGGTGAGTCGGTTGTGTTGTTCACGGCGTCGGTGCCATCACCGTGGATGGGTCCTCCACCTCTTTGCCTTCTCAAGATCCTGGATCTCGCACCCATCACCATCACTGACCAAACGCCAATGGAGACAGTGGTCGACATGTTCAGAAAGCTGGGGTTGCGGCAAACACTCGTCACACACACAATGGGTAAGGTCTTGCTTTTATACGTTCCGTTGGTTATAATCTTTAGGTATCAGTCGGCACATTGAAGATATCCATGCATGGTTTTTTCTTCATATTCTATGTGGGTTAGTACAATTTGGGTACAAGACCTCACGAATGAAAGCTGGCCTTGTGCCCCGGTGCACCTCTTGCAACCATTAGCCCTCAGTCAGAAGCTATTGTCAGTAGAAGTTAGGTGTAAGGACTGTGTATGTGACAGCTGAACTGAAGATTATTGTGTCTGGTGTTGCAGACGGCTGCTGGGGATCATCACCAAGAAGGATGTTCTGCGTCACATCAAGTTCCTGGAGAGTGAGGACCCAGAGTCGGTCCTCTTCAATTGATTGCCTCATGTCGCTTGGGCTCAATCATCAACATTGTTTTAATTTATTACATGTCTCAAGGAGGTATTGTTCAAACTGTACCACCATGGTGTGTGTGTACATTGCCCTGAGGGTTGACAGATTTCCACCATTAAATTGCTGTGTTTATTTAGTCACTCGCCTGCCAGTGTTCAGGACAATTCTGACACATTGGGGGATCTCCTATGGTGGGGGAAATCAGTCGATGGGCTGGTGTATATGCTAAATAGTTTAAAGAAAACAGTCCTTTATCAGTATATTTTTATAGTTTTGTGTTCCAGATATTGTACAGACCTCCTCCTATTGTGATAATATATCACACCTGTATCTACCAAATGTATAGCACAGTGTTGAGGAGGGTTAAATTATATTTCAAGTATCTGTATATCGTGCTGATTATGCTACCTATTTCTTTGGCTAGAGTACATTGCTTTGCACTAAGTAAGCTGTTATAAGCTTTATTGAGCAAGTCAACGTGGAAGTTGGTGCACTCGGGTGACTCATTGCTCCTCTACAGTCACCAGGTAACTCAGTGGTCCTATGCAGTCACCTGGTGCTTGTGTATTATTCTGCATGTACTTAAATAGTTAGGCACATTAAATTTTAGTTCAGAGAGAAAAAGTATTTTTGGCCAAAAATCCTTTAAGGCATAAGACTTACAATTTTTGGAATTTCGTCCAAAATTAGATTTTGCTCAAAATCGCAGTATAGGTACTCCTGAACATGCTGCTTAAGGATCTGTTAACCAAAATTTGATATCTTGATTATAACTTGTTCAAATGGCTTTTAGAAAATGTTCAAATGATTTTTAGAATATTTTAATTACTTTTGCAATGCTAATTACTCGCCACTTATGGGTTTTCGAGGTCATTTCTTGGTGCTTGTGTATTATTCTGGATGTACTTAAATAGTTAGGCACATTAAATTTTAGTTCAGAGAGAAAAAGTATTTTTGGCCAAAAATCCTTTAAGGCATAAGACTTACAATTTTTGTCATTTTCGGCTAAAAAATGGATTTTTTTCAAAATTTCAGTATTGGTACCCCTGAATGTGCTGCTTAAGGATCTGTTAACCAAAATTTGATATCTTGATTATAACTTGTTCAAATGGCTTTTAGAAAATGTTCAAATGATTTTTAGAATATTTTAATTACTTTTGCAATGCTAATTGCTCGCCATTTTGGGTTTTCAAGGTCAATTCTTGGTGCTTGTGTATTATTCTGGGTGTATTTAAGAAGGTAGGCACATTAAATTTTAGTTCGGAGAGAAAAAGTATTTTTGGCCAAAAATTCTGTAAGGGGTAAGCCTTACAATTTTTGGAATTTCGTCCAAAATTAGATTTTGCTCAAAATCGCAGTATAGGTACTCCTGAACATGCTGCTTAAGGATCTGTTAACCAAAATTTGATATCTTGATTATAACTTGTTCAAATGGCTTTTAGAAAATGTTCAAATGATTTTTAGAATATTTTAATTACTTTTGCAATGCTAATTGCTCGCCATTTTGGGTTTTCAAGGTCAATTCTTGGTGCTTGTGTATTATTCTGGGTGTATTTAAGAAGGTAGGCACATTAAATTTTAGTTCTGAGAGAAAAAGTATTTTTGGCCAAAAATTCTGTAAGGGGTAAGCCTTACAATTTTTGGAATTTCGTCCAAAATTAGATTTTGCTCAAAATCGCAGTATAGGTACTCCTGAACATGCTGCTTAAGGATCTGTTAACCAAAATTTGATATCTTGATTATAACTTGTTCAAATGGCTTTTAGAAAATGTTCAAATGATTTTTAGAATATTTTAATTACTTTTGCAATGCTAATTACTCGCCACTTATGGGTTTTCGAGGTCATTTCTTGGTGCTTGTGTATTATTCTGGATGTACTTAAATAGTTAGGCACATTAAATTTTAGTTCAGAGAGAAAAAGTATTTTTGGCCAAAAATTCTGTAAGGGGTAAGCCTTACAATTTTTGGAATTTCGTCCAAAATTAGATTTTGCTCAAAATCGCAGTATAGGTACTCCTGAACATGCTGCTTAAGGATCTGTTAACCAAAATTTGATATCTTGATTATAACTTGTTCAAATGGCTTTTAGAAAATGTTCAAATGATTTTTAGAATATTTTAATTACTTTTGCAATGCTAATTACTCGCCACTTATGGGTTTTCGAGGTCATTTCTTGGTGCTTGTGTATTATTCTGGATGTACTTAAATAGTTAGGCACATTAAATTTTAGTTCAGAGAGAAAAAGTATTTTTGGCCAAAAATTCTGTAAGGGGTAAGCCTTACAATTTTTGGAATTTCGTCCAAAATTAGATTTTGCTCAAAATCGCAGTATAGGTACTCCTGAACATGCTGCTTAAGGATCTGTTAACCAAAATTTGATATCTTGATTATAACTTGTTCAAATGGCTTTTAGAAAATGTTCAAATGATTTTTAGAATATTTTAATTACTTTTGCAATGCTAATTACTCGCCACTTATGGGTTTTCGAGGTCATTTCTTGGTGCTTGTGTATTATTCTGGATGTACTTAAATAGTTAGGCACATTAAATTTTAGTTCAGAGAGAAAACGTATTTTTGGCCAAAAATCCTTTAAGGCTATAAGACACAATTTTTGTCATTTTCGGCCAAAAAATGGATTTTGTTCAAAATTTCAGTATAGGTACTCCTGAATGTGCTGCTTAAGGATCTGTTAACCAAATTTGATATCTTGATTATAACTTGTTCAAATGGCTTTTGTAGAAATGTTCAAATGATTTTTAGAATATTTTAATTACATTTGCAATGCTAATTGCTCGCCATTTTGGGTTTTCAAGGTCAATTCTTGGTGCTTGTGTATTATTCTGGGTGTATTTAAGAAGGTAGGCACATTAAATTTTAGTTCTGAGAGAAAAAGTATTTTTGGCCAAAAATTCTGTAAGGGGTAAGCCTTACAATTTTTGGAATTTCGTCCAAAATTCGATTTTGCTCAAAATCGCAGTATAGGTACTCCTGAACATGCTGCTTAAGGATCTGTTAACCAAAATTTGATATCTTGATTATAACTTGTTCAAATGGCTTTTAGAAAATGTTCAAATGATTTTTAGAATATTTTAATTACTTTTGCAATGCTAATTACTCGCCACTTATGGGTTTTCAAGGTCATTTCTTGGTGCTTGTGTATTATTCTGGATGTACTTAAATAGTTAGGCACATTAAATTTTAGTTCAGAGAAAAAAAGTATTTTTGGCCAAAAATTCTGTAAGGGGTAAGCCTTACAATTTTTGGCATTTCGTCCACAAGTGGATTTTGTTCAAAATTTCAGCATAGGTACTCCTGAATGTGCTGCTTAAGGATCTGTAAACCAAAATTTGATATCTTGATTATAACTTGTTCAAATGGCTTTTAGAAAATGACCAAATGATTTTTAGAATATTTTAATTACTTTTGCAATGCTAATTACTCGCCACTTATGGGTTTTGAAGGTCATTTCTTGGTGCTTGTGTATTATTCTGGATGTACTTAAATAGTTAGGCACATTAAATTTTAGTTCAGAGAAAAAAAGTATTTTTGGCCAAAAATTCTGTAAGGGGTAAGCCTTACAATTTTTGGAATTTCGTCCAAAATTAGATTTTGCTCAAAATCGCAGTATAGGTACTCCTGAACATGTTGCTTAAGAATCTGTTAACCAAAATTTGATATCTTGATTATAACTTGTTCAAATGGCTTTTAGAAAATGTTCAAATGGTTTTTAGAATATTTTAATTACTTTTGCAATGCTAATTACTCGCCACTTATGGGTTTTCGAGGTCATTTCTTGGTGCTTGTGTATTATTCTGGATGTACATAAATAGTTAGGCACATTAAATTTTAGTTCAGAGAGAAAAAGTATTTTTGGCCAAAAATTCTGTAAGGGGTAAGCCTTACAATTTTTGGAATTTCGTCCAAAATTTGATTTTGCTCAAAATCGCAGTATAGGTACTCCTGAACATGCTGCTTAAGGATCTGTTAACCAAAATTTGATATCTTGATTATAACTTGTTCAAATGGTTTTTAGAAAATGTTCAAATGATTTTTAGAATATTTTCATTACTTTTGCAATGCTAATTACTCGCCACTTATGGGTTGTCGAGGTCACTTCTTGGTGCTTGTGTATTATTCTGGATGTACTTAAATAGTTAGGCACATTAAATTTTAGTTCAGAGAGAAAAAGTATTTTTGGCCAAAAATTCTGTAAGGGGTAAGCCTTACAATTTTTGGAATTTCGTCCAAAATTAGATTTTGCTCAAAATCGCAGTATAGGTACTCCTGAACATGCTGCTTAAGGATCTGTTAACCAAAATTTGATATCTTGATTATAACTTGTTCAAATGGTTTTTAGAAAATGTTCAAATGATTTTTAGAATATTTTAATTACTTTTGCAATGCTAATTACTCGCCACTTATGGGTTTTCGAGGTCATTTCTTGGTGCTTGTGTATTATTCTGGATGTACTTAAATAGTTAGGCACATTAAATTTTAGTTCAG